>NW_015406962.1:0-2408 GCF_001527695.2 Protobothrops mucrosquamatus
CCGCACCAAATTTTTATACTGACCTTGGGCCAAATGCATTTGAGATAAAGCAGCTCTGTGTTAATTATAAATAATGCCTAAACTGCCTCCACCAAGGTTGGCCCCGGAAAAGATGGGAATGAATCTGGCAGTGGCTCAAGAAGGAAGGTGAAAAAGCATGACAGAATGAGTTCACCCAAATTCACCACTGAGGTTGTCCCAATTCAGCATCTAGAAAGCTGCATGCTGTTCATGTCAAGTACAGGTAAGTCCTCAACTTAAAACAATTTATTAAGTGACCAAAGTTACAACATCACTGAAAAAAGTGACTTATGACCATTTTTCACACTTATGACTGTTGCAGCATCCCCATGGTGATATGATCAAAATTCAGACACTTGGCAAGTGACTCATATTTATGACCGTTTCGGTGTCCCGAAATCACCTTTTACAACCTTCTGACAAGCAAAGTCAACAGGGAAGCCAAGTTCACTTAACAACTATGCTACTACTGTAGTGGTTTATTTAACAACGGTGGCAAGTACAGTTGCAAAATGGGACAAAACTCACTTAACAAATGTCTCACTTAGCAACATAATTTTTGGGCTCAATTGTAGTCGTAAGTTGAGGGCTCCCTGTAGTCTACTGTTTCTGTAGCTTGCATAATTCAGATTGTTTAGTCTGGTTTCTACTACTCATGGAGGTGAGAATAAATCTTAAAACAATTTTTCTGACCTCATTCCAAGTACCATTTCTGCTCTATTACAGAATCAGAATTATTTTTGCAAAAGGCATCCAACATCTATTTATGGAAATCCTCCATTAGAAGGAACACTCAAAGCCAATAATGCTCTGGTATATTTGCTTGTGCATACACTTTTTCTATTTTTCCTTAAAATATCCCATGGGGAAGCCTTCAATGTGGGAAATCCTATCCATGTTACATTCCCAAGGCAAAAAAACCCCTATCTCCTTTTTCAGTGTTTAGGAACAGAGGTCTTTGTGAGTCCTGTAATCACACTCACAGCAAAAACAAAAAACAAAAAACTTCCTTCCCTGCATGTAGAAAGATAAGACAGCAGTTTCTCACTCATCTGTTATTTTTCCAAGGCTGGAGATGGAAGCGGCTAAAAAAAATCAGACTAGAAAAAGCATAGTTGAAGATGCATCTTTATTTTTTTTCATCTTAATTATTTACCTTTGTATATTGAGTTAGGGGAAGGATGCACTTTGAATGCTGGTTGTCCTTAAAATGTGTTTCATTTCTTGGCTGATTACAAATTACGTCCTTTTTTCCTCTGCCCTGTGAAATCCCCTTGGAGGGAAGTAGGCTTCCTGAAAAGCAGGGCTTTTCAACCAGTGGTACGGGTACCACCTGTGGTACATTGGCACCTGGCAGGTGGTACGCAACCATCCTAGAAAAGTGGTAGCGGGGGAGGGGAATGAGCTGAACCAGTGGCAGCACCGCACAAGCCTGAGCGAGAGATGGCTGGAGCTGCAGGGCTGTCAGGGCTCAGCGGAAGGGCCAGGATCAGTACGCTTTCCAGATGATTGGCGCTTCTTTGGGGCTGTCAGGGCTCAGTGGAAGCACCAGGATCAGCGCTAGGCTCCAGCTGGAGCTCGGCGCTGATCCTGGCGCTTTTGCTGAGCCCAGAAGAAGCGCCGATCAGCTGGAATGTTGCAGCATCTCCAGGATCTTGTGATTTACATTCAGATGCTTGGCAACTGATTCATATTTATGACAGTCACACTGTCCCAGGGTCATGTGAAGTGACCAAAACCTGCTGCAACCACCCAGCAGACGGGGGGAATCAAAACCAAACACCCCCCTACCCCACCCCCACTGCCAATCCTCAACAGAAATGGTCACATCAATGAAAACCTCAGACAAGAGGAAGAGTGCCACCGGGTGGGCAGGCAGGTGTCTTGCTCGGCTGTGGCTTGGGGGCACTTTTTTCAATGCCATTGTAACTTGGAAGAGTCACTAAGCAAACTATTGTAAGTCGAGGACTACCTGTACTTTATCACTTTTTTCCTCTTTTTTGGGGGGTCATCAAGTTTTTGACACCTTGCTAGGCGACTGGTGATACTCAGATGTTGCCATATCCTAAAAGTGGTACAATGGGTGAAAAGGTTGAAAAGCCCTGGCCTACAGGAAGTGGAGAGAGAGAGGGAGAGAGGGAAGGGGAAGGAGACTCCACCATTTCTTCCAAAGTCTTGCCCCAATGGATTTTCAATATAAAATTTTATTGTTTTTATCATAAAAAAAAAGAAATACATCACAGATATTACACAATGTTATATCCCATCCCCCCACCCCCCGGACTTCCCAAACCAAACCTAGGCTAATATTCAAATACAAGTAAACAAATATTAATATCTCTAACTCCAAACTCTAAACTTAAACAATCCATCTCCTCCGTGTTAAT
>NW_015406963.1:0-2408 GCF_001527695.2 Protobothrops mucrosquamatus
GTTGGAGGGCAAAAAAGTCACGAACGGGGTCCTATCGCAGGTGGTGCCCAAGATCCTGAACTTGCAACCCACCTAATCCCCCCCCCCCACTTCCTGACCCAGCTGTCCAAAATAAGCTGTTGCGCCCCTCCATCTACGGCACGGGACTCACCGAGGCTGCCTTCCAGGAGGCAGGAAGCGGCGGCCCCGAGAAGCCACAGGAGCCCCCAGCGCGGCCGCATCGTTTCGGTGAGCGGCCGCTTGCAACGAAACTCTCCGCGCTTGCGCTTTGGAACCCGGATTCGCAGGTCAGGTGGAACGCTGGAAAACCCCTCTCAGTAATGAGGGTTACCCTGGTAGTGGAGGGGCGTGGCTAGGGAGGGGCGTGGCCAAGGCTGGCGGGATGGGGCTTGCTGGAATCCGGAGGGGGGAAAAATACCGTGCCCAAAACAGAAGGGGGGGGGAATAACACGATCCGCTTTCACACGAGACGGGCAGGCAGGCACGCGAAGAAGGCAAGGCTGACGGTGGCCTTGGCGCGACGTAATAGCATAGCATAGCATAGCATAGCATAGCATACAATACAATACAATACAATACAATACAATACAATGTGATAGGATTAAGTGAATGCTCTTCAAAATTTAATATTGAAAGACATTTTTAAAATTGAATCTGCTGTGTACGAGGAGGGATATGGCGTCCTGGACATTATTCCAGTATTTGAGGGGCTGCCACAAAGAAGCGGGGGAGGGGGGAGGGGCAGAAGCAAAAATGTGGGGGAGGTTGTCTCATTTGGGGAGTCCGTACAGTGCCTGGCACAAAGCCCTAAGGCCAGCCCTTCTCTCTCAGCCCCAAGGAGGAGCCAATGGCAAACCAGTTCTGAAACACCTGGTCAAAAATAATAATAATTAAAAAAACCCGCAGTCTGGGCAGTCGCCAGGAATCACAAAAACTGGCTAGATCAGGGGTCTTCAAACTTGGCCTATTTTATGACTTGTGGACTTCAACTCCCAGAATTCCTCAGCCAGCCTGCTGAGTTGGTCCACAAGTCATAAAAGGGCCAGGTTTGAAGACCCCTGGGCTAGATGGCACCAAAAGGGGGGAAACATCACCAGAGAGAAAGCTGGAGACTCCAAATGAATTTTCTTCTGCACAGAAAAAGTTCAAAGACTCGGCTGGCACCTTAAACACGTGTATTTCATAGGGGGGGGGGAATTCCTCAGTCTAATCCCTTATTTCTTATTATTCTAGAGTAAAGGCATTCATTTTTCCAAAGCTCCAAACTTCTTTGTTGGTTTTTTTTGTGGGGGGGGGGCAATAAAAGCCATTTTTAAAATGTTAAATTAAATTTTAATGAATTAAATTATTTTTCCAAAAATTAAATGCTAGCTTAAAATCCCCAACTCTGCCCAACCTCAACCACCCTGGGAACAGACCCCCTGCTCGCCTCAGGTGGTGTGCACAACGCCCCGGATACTCCATGCATCGTTTTTTTTGTGCAGTTTCCTTTTACCTTTTGAACTGTTGCAACTGGTTGAACACCTGTACCAAAGGCATGGTCTACGTGGAGGGAGTTATGCGGTGGGGTGCCTGAACGTCCTGGCTGGGGCCCCGGGCCTTTACAAGATTTTTGTACGTGGCTTAGACAAAAAGGAATGCTCAGCTAGAACAGAACAGAACAGAACAGAACAGAACAGAACAGAACAGAATAGTTGGAAGGGACCATGGAGGTCTTCTAGTCCAACCACTGAAAATCCTTTTCCAGCTGTTTTGCAAATGAATAAATTTGTGATGGTTCTTTTACTGACCACCCACCCATAATTCTTCCTTGCAATGACAGTTCGCATCTGAAATTCCTACACATCTGGTTCTTTCACTTCCCCTTTCCCCACAGGGAAAAAAAAGTATATTCTAAATATATAGAGAGAATTACATACATTGCATTTTATATATTGCACAACGCTCAGCAGATTACAAATAGCACATACGTATTGTGAAATAACATAAAGTTCAAGTTAAAGCATTAAATCATTAATATGGAACCTATACGATCTGAAGTATCTGGTATCTTCATTAAACTAGACATAACTAGAGATGCTGAAACTCTAGAAAGAGTACAGAGAAGAGCAACAAAGATGATTAGGGGACTGGAGGCTAAAACATATAAGGAACAGTTGCTGGAATTGGGTATGTCTAGTTTAACGAAGAGAAGGAGGAGGGGGGGACATGATAGCAGTGTTCCAATATCTCAGGGGCTGCCACAAAGAAGAGGGAGTCAAGCTATTCTCCAAGGCGCCTGAAGGCAGGACGAGAAGCAACGGATGGAAACTGATCAAGGAGAGAAGCAACTTAGAACTAAGGAGAAACTTCCTGACAGTTAGAACAATTAACCAGTGGAACAACCTGCCTCCAGAAGCGGTGAATGC
>NW_015406964.1:0-2408 GCF_001527695.2 Protobothrops mucrosquamatus
CTGCACAATATTTTCTGAGCTAAGAACTACTCTCAGTTTTGCAGCAGCTTGCCAAAAAAACACACTCCCCAAAGAGGCACAGCCAAGTCAAAAATTAAATTTGGCTTCATTTCATTTAGAGTGCATCTTAATTAGAAATAAATAGAATCAGTGCAATGACTCTTCTGTTCTTTAGTTGGTTGAGTCTTTCCCCTTTCTGCTACATTAAAAAAAAATTACATTTTTAGGAACATCTGTTAGAAAGTTCTAAAGGCTTTATCCAGCTGTTCTGAATAGATGCCATAGATAAGCATCCTTGGAACATAGAAATGGAGGATCGATTTCCAGGTTTTGTCTGGAAAAATGTCCACCTGTCCAGAGGGAAAACGAAAAAACAAAAATAAGCATCATAGAGAACTACAGAAGAATTTGGACTGCAAATCCATTAGTTTATCTTCTGGTAAAAAGATGTTTTGATGATAGCACTGCATGAATAGGCATGTCTCCCTTCACCTGCTGTGGCAGCCATTTTGTGACAGTAATTGTGATATGTGTTCTCAAATTCCAAAGTGGCCTTGGCTGAGTGAGTGATTAGGAAAAAGCTGCACATCACATAAAAAAAATTGTCATCACTTCATGCTGTCCTCTGTCTATTCTCTTGTTCAAGATAGATAGAGCTTGCATATAAATTGAGTTGAGTTTGACTTTTAGCAACCACATAAATAGTTTTTCTCCATGATGATCTGTCCCTAGCCTGGTCTTTCAGGTCTTCCAATAGTGCCCCCATTGCCATTATATCTGAGTCCATCCCTTTCTGCTGGTCATAGCAATAGCACTTAGACTTATATTCCGCTTCACAGTGCTTTACAGCCCTCTCTTTATAGAGGTTTACAGAGTCAGCCTATTGCCCCCAACAATCTGGGTCCTCATTTTACTGACCTTGGAAGGATGGAAGGCCAAGGCAACCTTGAGCCGGTGAGAAGAGCTCCTGGAGTGAGCTGTGAGTTAGCCTGAAGTACTACATTCTAACTACAGTGCTACACCACCATAGCTCTTTTTTTCTTTCCTTCCATCTCTCCCATTATTTCTCTAGAAAGCTTGTCTTCACATAATGTGTCCAAAGTAGGATAATTTACCTCTGGTCATTTGTACCTTGAGTGAGAACTCTGGGTTGATTTGTTTGATCATCCATTTGTTCATTTTCTTGGCATTCCACGATATTCTAAGGGATCTTCTCCCAACACCAAAGTTCACCAAACATCAATATTTTTCATATCCTGCTTCTTCAAAATCTTTCACATGTATGGAGTAGATGGGGAGGGAGGCTACCCTGGATCAAAGATAAACCTTCAGATTTCAGTTGAATGGGAAGCCCTTTAAATGATTTATAGTCTGCCTTTGAATGTCATCAGTTTGGATCATACATCTTGCATTTTTAAGAAGGTTTTTGAGTTTGCAATAGTGGCGACTATCTATAGCTCGGGTGCAGGATGATGGTGGAAGTTCATTCTCAGAGCTTGTGGGTTGGTTTCTGAATGTTTAGTTACCAGGCTAGGTAACATCTTCAGTGGAGTTTAGGGGGTGTCAGTGCCACTGTTCTTCTGTTTATAAGGGTTCAGGTGTGGGTGTGTGGAGTAAGGGTCTTGTGATGGGTCAGGTGTGAGTCATCAGTGAGTCTTGTGGTGGGTCTTGTGATGGGGAGGTTACATCAGGTCAGGGTCATTGGGAGGTGATCTGCTGGGGCGAGGAGCCTTGTGTGGGTTGGTTGGCAGTTGATGTTGTCTCTGGTTGGCTGGGTGGTTGATTTGAATTCTGAGGGGCTTGTAGGCTGGTTGTAGGTCGTGTCTGTTTTTGAGTGTCTCTATTCAATGGTGCCCCCTGGTGCTGATGTTGAACTATGGTCTCCTCTGTTCATTCTGATTGTACTGATTGTACTGATTTCAAAGTACTTTATAACAAAGACCACAATATTATGCAGTTCACATAAATCTGGGCAAGTACTGGTAGTCCTTGGCTTATGACCACAATTGAGCCCAAAATTTATGTTGTTAAGTGAGACATTTATTAAGTGAGTTTACCTCATTTTACAACCTTTCTTGCCACAGTTGTTAAGTGAATCATTGCAATTTTGTTAGTAAGACAGTTGTTAAGTGAATCTGGCTTTCCCATTGACTTCATCAGAAGGTCGCAAAAGGGAATCACATGACCCTGGGATGCTGCGACCGTCATAACCCGATGTCTGGAGGCCGTGAGGGTCTGGATGGGGAGGAACAGACTCAGGCTCAACCCGTCCAAGACCGAGTGGCTGTGGTTACCGGCGCCTCGGCATAGTCAGCTGACTCCATCGCTGACTATAGGGGGCGAAACTCTGGCTCCCTCGGATCGGGTACGCAACTTGGGTGTCCTCCTGGATCCACGGCTGACACTGG
>NW_015406965.1:0-2408 GCF_001527695.2 Protobothrops mucrosquamatus
TGATGACCAAAAAAAAAAAAAAAAAAGGAAAAAAGTGATAAAGTACAGATAGTCCTTGACTTACAACAGTTCGCTTGGTGACTGTTCTAAGTTACAATGGCACTGAAAAAGTGCCCCCAAAGCCACAGCCGAGCAAGACACCTGCCTGCCCACCCAGTGGCGCTCTTCCTCCTGTCCAAGGTTTTCATTGTTGTGAGCATTTCTGTTGGGGATTGGCAGCGGAGGTGGGGGGGTGTTTGGTTTTTATTCCCCCCATCTGCTGGGTGGTTGCAGCAGGTTTTGGTCAATTCACATGACCCTGGGACACTGACTGTCATAAATATGAATCAATTGCCAAGCATCTGAATATAAATCACAAGACCCTGGAGATGCTGCAACATTCCACCTGATTGGAGCTTCTTCTGTGCTCAGCAGAAGCACCAGGATCAGTGCCACTTTCCAGCTGATTGGTGCTTCTTCAGGGCTCAGCAGAAGCACCAGGATCAGCGCCAAGCTCCAGCTGGAGCCTGGTGCTGATCCTGGTGCTTCCACTGACAGCCCCAAAGAAGTGCTGATCAGCTGGAAAGCAGCACTGATCCTGGCGCTTCGGCTGAGCCCTGACAGCCCTTCAGCTCCAGCCATTTCTCGCTCAGGCTTGTGCGGTTCAGCTCATTCCTCTCCCCCGCTTTTCTAGGATGGTTGCATACCACCTACAAGGTGCCAATGTACCACAGGTACAGCCCTGTTTTAAAGCAAAGCAGGAACATTAGCCATTCAGACAAGTTATAATCACACACAAAAAAAGAATAAAACAGTAAGTGGTTTGTAGATGCCACCTCACTATCCTCAAAAGCAAACCTTTTCTTAGGTATTGCTACTGTAGCAGACTATGGAAATGTTTTTTTTTAAAAAAAGGAACCAGGCTATTACTGACAGCTATGTTATTTTGCCATGCCTTATTGATAACATTCTATAAGAGCTCTCCAAAAAAGTGCCTCATTTAAAAAAACAAAATACATGCCCTAAGCATGTATTTGCTTAAACTCTACTAAAAGTGCAAAGAAGAGCAACTAAGACGATTAAAGAGGCAAAAACATATGAAGAACAGTTGCAGGACTTGGCTAGTCTAGAGAAAAGAAGGTCTAGGTGGGACATGATAGCAGTATTCCAGCAGTATCTGGGAGACTGCTACAAAGAGGAGGAGGTCAACTTATTTTCCAAAGCACCAGAGGGCAGGACAAGAAACAATGAATGGAAACTAATCAAGGAGAGAAACAACCTGGAATTAAGGAGAAACTTCCTAACAGTGAGGACAATTAACCAGCTTTCCATCAGAATCTGTGGGTGCTTCATCACTGAAGGTTTTTAAGAAGAGACTGGACAGTCACTTGTCTGAAATGGTAGGGTCTTCTGTTTGAGCAGGGGGCTGGACTAGAAGACTTCCAAGGTCCCTTCCAACTCTATTCTGATTGATTCATTGATTGACTGCCGAGGCTACATCTGCCTAGAAAAACATCTGTTCATTAAAGAGAAAGAAAAAATGTTGGATGCATTCCATTAAAAATAATGTAGAAACTTCTTCAATTCTGAAGACAAGCTCTAAACACTTACCCCAACTTTGCACCTTTCTGAAATTTCCCAGATTTCATTCTCTTTGAGGGGTTCCTACACCGGCAAATTCCATCTCCTTTTGCCAAAATGCAAAACAATAAGAAAAAAAGTATACAGTACACTGAAACTCTGAACTTTATGAAGCAAGAATCTACTCTGAACATGAAGTAAGGTGAGCTCTGTTCAAAGAGGAAGGCTGTGGCAAACTCACCCATTCACCAAAACTTTCAAACGGGGGATTCCAAACAGAATATCAGCTGGTTGCCACAAAGATCAAAGGAGGGGGAGGGGATGTTTTTGAAGTCTAAATGGATTGATCCCTCTCTCAGGGCAATTGTTCATATTACAGCAATGAAGCCTTGAGAAGGGTAGTGCTGAAAATAGATCTTGATGACAGTCATGTAAAAGAATAACCAGCTTTGAAGCATCTACAAATTCACTGAAGAAATCATGGTAATCAAATCTAACACTGCTGCTTCATCTGCATCTTAATTCTATTGGTTTTATTCAGCAGCCCAGCCTGTATAGGCTGATATCCAAGCTCTGCGTAATGAGAAAGGACAGATGAGTTAAAGACACAAAATCAATATTCTCTGCATGTGAATGTGCCATCGTTCCACAAAACCAAGGCTTCCATAGCCGGAACAGATAGAAAGTGACGTTAAGAGATTTAGAATACATAAATTAATACATAACAGGGCTTTTTCTCAGAGTCACGTCCATGTGCATTCCTACAGTTCTTGAGTTAGTGGAAAAACATGTGGGGGTATATATATATATACTGTATCTCACTTGCCAAGCCCTATTTCTGTCTTGGA
>NW_015406966.1:0-2407 GCF_001527695.2 Protobothrops mucrosquamatus
TACAGGCTCTATTCCAGTTAATGGTACGGAAAGGGAAATGCCGGCTTGTGAAACCAGCCTTAGGTAATAAGGTGAGCGACAGCGAAGGGACTTGACCGCTGCCGGTCTGTTTTCTAGCTTCACATCTAAGGTCAGTTAAGGAAACTCCGATTAATAAGCAAATGGATCGCCTCTTTTTTTTTTTTCTAGCGCCCCCCCGCCGCCGCCGCCGCCCAATATTTCGCAGGCGCAGAGCCAGAAGCCTCCGCTTCTTCTAGCAGCACCGGCCGACCTTCTACCCTGAAAAGACGGGAATGGCGGCCTATCCATCGGGAGACTTTTCCCAACGCCCGCAAAAGGATGGCGCGGGCTTTTAAAAGAAGCAGCCGAAGGATTGGATCCCCCCCCCCCCGGCTTTAAGGCCGGCCGGCCGGCTCCGAAGACGCCTTTCCCTTCGCCGTGGGGTGGGGGGGCGGGGGAAGCGCTCACCTCGTCGCCCCACTTGAGCACGTCCTTGTGCCTCTCCCCGACGGCTCGGTAGATGTGCAGGAACTGCTGGATGCCGTGTTGGCGCACGTGCTCCGCGTGCCGCTGCGTCTTCTCCCAGCTGAGCGGCGAGCCCTGCGACAGAAGCCCCATGGCTCTCCCGGGGAAGAGGCGCCGGGAGCGCGAGGAGAGCGCGAGCGGAGGAGCGCGGAAGAACCAAGCTGCGGCCGCCGACGCCGCTGCTGCCGTGACAACTCCGAAGACCAGCGCGGGCCAGAGAGCGGCCGACAAAAAAAAAAAAAAAAAAGACCTACTTCAGGCAGCGGGAAACACGCAGGGAGAATCCACTCGCGGCAGACGTAGGGGGGGAGGTGGCTGGGCAAAGGGAGGAAAAAAAGGCGCTCCCGCCGCCCTCCCGAGCCTCCGCTTGCCGCCGGCCGGCACCAAACGAAGGATGACGGCGACCCCTTCCGCCCTGGCTTCGCGGGCTCGGGTACTTTTAAGGGAAACCCGAGAAGTCTGAGGGCGCCGGCAGCCGCCTCCGGTATGGTTCTGACCGTCCCGGGAGGAATCGCGTCACACGTGACCGAGGAGCAGGGCGGAGAATATAGGGCGCTCTCTCGCGCACGGTCGGTTTCTGGTCCGCGCGCGCCGAGGGGAAGGAAGAGGTGACAGGGACAGACGCCGCGTCATGCGGTGACTCAGCACTTTCCCGCTCCAACTCCGCTCCCCCTCCCTTTGGGTTCTTTCTCAACGGCGTTGGGAACTTGAGGTTACCTGTTCTCAGGGCGCTCTTCTGGGTTTTCTGTAACAACCCCCCCTCCCCTCCCCAATACACACACAAACGCAGTCGGCCAATTTCGAAGAAGGCGGTCAATGGTCATTAAACCATTGTGCTTTATAAATGGGACCATTGAGAATAGCATCAGGGGAAAGATCTGCAAATAGAAAGATTGTGGGGAAAGAAACAAAGGTCGTGTCAATCGTAATAGGCGACTTGGGAGCAATCCCAAAACAACTGGCACACCATTTGAACACCATCAATATTGACGTTCACCATCAGTCAGTTGCAGAAAGCATCCTGTGACTATATCTGTAACACCACTGAACATCCACACCTGCCTATCCCAGGTCCTTGGGAAGGACCGGATAGGCAGACAAAAATGTCAAACCCAGTCTAAACATCTGGGTGACTGCAACAAACAATAACGATGCAATTATGTGTGTGTGCACACAGATGTATATGTATGTTCAGATTGACTTAGAAACTGGTATGTTTGCATGTTCTCAGGGCCATGCTTAACTGGATCATGGTAGGGAAGAAATTAACTTCAGCCAACTGATCCAGATAGATAACCCAAAGGGATATTTTTAGTTTCAAACAGACCCCAGTCTATTTAATGCTAGATTCACCCCCTCCCCCCCACAAAAAAAGTTGAGGGTATATTATACAGCCATCTGCAATAAAGGCCCCACATTGTATAGTCTTTCTAAAGATTTAATTTATATTTTTGTTTTCACCCCGCTTAAATGTAAAGTCTCTTAACAAGACCATTTGGAGAGGATTTTCCTTTTTTTCTCAAATAAAAAATCAGAATGTGGGAAAGGTAGTGCTGCCCTCCCATTTCCTTCATGATCCTTTGTATAATTGTAAACAAGATCTGATTCCTAGATCAGATTGTGCATGATTATAACTAGGTTAGGTGAAGTTCCAATTACCTGTATTCTCCAAATACAACCCCTCCCTCCCTCCCTCCCTCTCTCTGTTTAAGGAACTATTTAAATTGTGACAGGCTTTTTCAAATTATTTTCTTAAGAGGATTCAAAATAATGCATCCAAGTCAACAATAAATTGCTGGAAAAAGGACTGGGGAAATATATGCTACAAATCATACAATACACAAAGATCCTTCAACATTACCTGAGAATATCAGAATATAAA
>NW_015406967.1:0-2407 GCF_001527695.2 Protobothrops mucrosquamatus
TTGGAAGAGGGTATGGCGGTTATTCTTCAATGAAGAGCCTGAAGAGACATCAAAGATAAACCAGTCTTTTCTATTAAAACCGCCCTCTGTCTTTGTCCAAGCCATGACTGCTTACTGCACAACGCACCAGGTTTCAAAACAGTCCACATCTTCTCCTACCGTATTATCTTCTTTAGTTCATTATTCCAGCTCTAAAGATTGGAATGACCATTGGCAAGAAAGGGCATGTTTTCTTTCTGTCGGTCACATGATGTTTCTCTATTATCAATTGACTTTTTAGAAATCTAGGTACTAGGTAGGAATACTGAATACATTTTGCTTATTTTTTTTAAGTAGTGTTGGTATTTTGAAAAAGTTCATAGGGCAGGAGAGGCCATTATCTTCGTAGGGAATGTAGTTTACATTTAGATAACAATCTCTTTTTTGAAGTACTCAAATTATATTTGGTGGCAATGGCTTGTTCTATTTCTAAGGTATCATCAGCTTTGCTTTGGATTTTTTTCTCCACAACTAGTGGGCCTTATCTAGAAGTATTGGCATATTTTTTTCTGATTTGTTAAAAATTATTTTTAGAGGTCCTGGCAAAAAGTACATTGTTTAGAATATGGTGATATCCCAAATAAGACTTTAGAAGTTTCTGATGAGACACTTCTCCACTTTAAACATTTTGAAGTCATTCCCCTGCTGTTTCATTTTATACACATGGGCTGCGGGGATTGACCATGGAAAATATAATTCTAAATTTTTAGTGCTCTCAAAAATTGTGATAGCATTAGAAGGACAAAATGAGTGCACCCAGATGAGTACACACATGCAACCTACAAAAACATCTTTCTGTAGTTCTGAATCTTGTGGCTGCCTGGAAACTGTGGTTCAAAGGTTAAATAGTACAGATGAATACAGAACTGGAAGGTTGGATTTCAAAACACATTAATTCTTTGATTCATTTATTGTCTGGGAAAGTCTTTTGGAAAGTGCTGGCAGTAATTGGATGTTTATCTCTGTGGTCCTACGAAAGAGCCCCTGGAACACTAGAATTCACTAACAATAGGTGGCAAGAACTTCTTGGGTGCCTGATACCATAGGGCTTTTTTTGGTGAAAGAAGCCATGCAAGCATATCACGGCTAGTTTTTTCCCCCTCTGTCAAAGCTGTATTGGCTACTTCTACACAAGCAGAGAGGCAGAGATTTCTGTTTTGCATGTTCTTTTCCACTATGCAATCGAATACTTATTTGTAATTATTTTCTTTCAGATAAACTTTACAATCTGGAATCCTCCCCCTTCCACACACATAAATAACTAAATAGCATTTTTGAGAGCTCCTATGTTACTAAAATACTGAAAGGCAGTATTCAAGCATCCAATCCTTTCTTTCCAAATACTGTGCATATTATTGTGTCCTGTATATTATGATTAAACAAAGAGACATACGTAGGTAAGATTACCCAGCAAAATTATACCTGTAATGTGATATTTGGACACTCCCATACACCCATCTCCATTGCATTCCCTGAGCAAAACAGGGAAATGCCCAGTACTTCACATCTAGAATAAATCTTCTTAGATTCACTTTCTGGGGAGCTATGAACTGATGGAAGGCTTCTTTTATTGGACTGAAGCTCATGCTTGAAACAGTGAGTTCACTAAAATCAGTGGAGCAAGTTATGATCACCAACACTTTGAAGTTGCCTTACTTCTAAAGAAATTTATGACTCTTTTTTTTATTGAAAATTTTATAAAATTTTACAATATAAATCCCCCTCTTCCCCAACCCACCCCTCCACTCCCCCCTCCCTCCCCCCTCACTTCCCAGTGCCAATCACAGGGTTAACAATAAAATAATCATACTCTAAATAACATTAATCAACTAGTAAAATAACATATCTATAACCTCCTTTAACTCTCTTTTAAACCAATATATACAGTTACTAAAAACAATAATAATAACATCACTTTAATAATCAAAAATAGTACTAAATAACCTATTCTAACCTTTGTACAAAATAACACTCTAAAATTCACTCAAAAACCAAATGATATTTTTTGGTCCCATATTTGCGCTCAATATTATCTATCCATCTTCTCCAAACCAAAATAAGAAATTTATGACTCTTGACCACAGTACTGGTCAAGGTCTGTGTGTGTGTGTATAGAAGATTTATTTATTAAATTGTATTCTGCCTTTCATCCAAGACCTCAGTGAGTGACCATAAATAGCACTTCACTCTCCTGTTTTTCACCATCACAACAATCATGTAAGGTATAATTAAAGAAGTACTTTATAAAAACACTATAGAAATGTTCTGCTAATCCAAAATTCTTTTTAACCAATATAGCAAATCCTTGTCATTAGTCCTGGTAGCACTATATTATTAAACCTACTTAGACTGTTGCTAAAGTCCATAT
>NW_015406968.1:0-2407 GCF_001527695.2 Protobothrops mucrosquamatus
GCATAGGGTCAGTTAGTTTGGTGAGCCACAACGTCTTGCTGTCAGTCAATGGCTACGCTCGCGTCAAAGACTGAAGATCACGGTCCAGGACGGGCGTGGCAACTTTGGCTGACTTGATCTGATTGGGCAGGAATACAGTCTACTACCCAATGGTGGAGTCTCCATCTCCGTGCTGAGAAAAGGCGTTCAGGTAAGACAATGCCCCTTCTAATCAATTAAACAAAAATAAAATGCATTTATAAAATGGTTGTTTTGTTGATGCAAGAAAGCTTTCATTAGTAAGTAGCTTTGATTGATATTTGTTTTTGAGGAAATATAAAATAAATTACAAAGCAGTGTAATGGATCGGTCCTCTCCATTTTCTTTTCATTGGGTTAAAATCCTAACTCAAAGATTCCTTCCCAATTTCTCTTACTTTTATATTTCTACTAACATGCATGCATTTTTGTACATATGTGCACATAATTTCATTGATGTAATAGTAAAAATAGAACACATTCAAGGAAACACAAAATTTTAAAATGTAATAAATTAAAAAAATAAATTTGCATTCACCCCATAGGCATTTTGCTGACTCTATAAAATGTCACATAATTACAAGTTGAAATGAAATGGTATGACAGTACTGATAGTTCACATACATATGATTTAGCAAGTAGAGTAATTAAATGGTTTTGTGGGGACTGTAGGAATATGTTTGTGCAGACTGTCACGATCTGCTGCTTTCTGAATATCTTGAAGTTCCTAGCCATTGTGGCCATTGACTGGGACTTAAGGAATGGTGGCCTTCAAATGCGTGAAAAGTGCTAGTTAGGAAGGCTGCATGAGAATTTGGAAGGATATGGCTTCCCTGTTACTATCTCTTAGCTTTGGATTTTCCAGTTGACCCATTTAAAACATTCTGAACTAATAAATAATAAATGACCACACAAATATAAAGTCATATTTCAGAAAGATCCAGGATGATGGGCAAGTAGTAGATGACTTATAATTATTAGATGCAATACAGTTTATTGTTAGAATAGGCATTTATTATTTTGGTTTCAGTTCACTTTTGACAGTTGATTGAATACCAAGTTTCTTTTTTTTTTATATGTACTGTAGTCAGCTTGGTTCTTACATAATACTTAGACTTCACCCAAATATGTTGTTAAGTTCTGGGCATTACATTTGTAGAATTACAGGTAAACTGGGATAGATGCAAAGAAAAGCAGAGGGAATGAACAGTGGAATCAGAATGAAACTCTAGAGCAAGAAGTTGGTGTTAGAGAAAAAAAAAATACTTGTGGGTATATATATTCTTCGCTGCCTTAAGGGATACCACATTGAACAAAGTAAGGATCTGTTCTTTTTCATCCCAAAGCTCAGGATACAAAATAAAGATTTTAATTTACATAAAGGCACAGACTGACTAAACAATAAATAAAATGTTACTGTTTGATCATAAAACCAGTTTCCATGTGAAATGTGCTATACTTCATTCACTCTGTTCAACAAGAGCCGTATCCTAGGGGTTGGAGCATTCACAGCTTCTGGGGGCATTAATTTGGGTCCTTGCACTGAGCAGATGGCTTCCCTCACTTTAGGGCATGGACTGACATTCAGGATTAATATAATAAAGAGCAGGAATATCTAGGTAGCTGCTCCCTAAACTCCCTTTGTCTTTTTCATCTGGGAGAGGCAAATTGACCTTTCTGATGTCTTTAAAAACAACAACTTAGCCTTTTTCCATAGAAATCCAGTTACAGTTTCAGGATATCCTTTCTGTGCAGATTAGCTGTGAACCTTCTCAGTGAATTTCCACTTTGGCTGGTGTTTAAAAATGTTCAATTAATATTCTGTAGATGCTTCTGTCAGTGAGAACATCCCCGGGCTTTCTGAACTAAAGTATATTCACATTATCTCGTTTTTAAATTTCAAAATATAATAACACATATGTTCTCTAGTAAAAAAGAAAAGGCTTCAGTATAAGTATACAGAATACGCTTCAACAACTTGATTGTCCCACCTTCCCCCTCAAAACAAATAAATCCTTGGTGTAGCTTATAAGGCTGGGGGAGAGAAATCCAGTCATGTAGTTTATTCCTAGAGTTGGTAGCTTACTTATATATTATTTATTCTATTGTTTACATGATTGACAAAGCATAAAATGTATTACATTTTATGTATGTCTCTTTCAGTGTCTTATTAGAGTTTCTGAAAAAAGTCCTCAGTCTGGAGGAAAGCAAGGATTTGAATGGTAGTGTGTTAAATAGCCATCAAGCTTCAAACTTTACCTCACAACTCTTCACACAATTTCAGATATTCACTGTGTATTTCCTGGTGGTTAATGAAAATATCACAGAATATGCACTCTAAAAATAGATAAATCCCTCTCCCTCCAAGAAGTGGAACTCATATAAACCCC
>NW_015406969.1:0-2407 GCF_001527695.2 Protobothrops mucrosquamatus
AGGGATTTTGAATGTCGAAGGATGGGACTTGTACTTTGGGTGGCACGCTTATCTTTTTATGCAAAAGAAAATTGACACAATTTTTAAAAACCATATAATAAGGACTGCATTGTTAAGAGTTTGGCAAAAATATTTCTTTAAGTTTGATGTTAAGTTACCACTCTGGGTGATACCTTCGCACATTTTTCAAGCTATAACTTAGCACAGCGGTTCTCAACCTATGGGCCGCGACCCCATTTGGGGTCGATCAACCATTTCACGGGGGTTGCCAAGCAAGGCTGTCCGCCATTTTTTTCCCCTTTTCCGGCGGGTGCCTTACCTCCCTTGGGCTGAGCCAGCTGGTGGTCGGCCTGCTCCGTCTCTGCCGCTTGCCAGCTACGCCTCGGCCGGCGCAGGGGGCGGAACCACGCATGCACGGCACTCCCAGGCAGGGAAAGTCCTTGACCTACGACCGGTTGGGTAGTCCTCGACTTACGCCCTGTTTAGTCCTCGACTTACGACCGGTTTAGTCCTCGACTTACAACCGGTTGGGGGTCGCGGCATTAAAAAGGTTGAGAACCACTGTCTTAGCAGATGGGATCAATAGCAGGCTCTTCCACTGGCATGAATTGAGTGGGCTTGTCCCATCCGGGCGAGACAGCTCTTATATACTTATATATAGTATATACTTATATACTACTTCATAGTGCTTTACAGCACTCTCTAAACGCTTTAGAGAATCAGCATATTGCCCCCAACAATCTGAGTCCTCATTTTACTGACCTTGGAAGAATGGAAGAGTAAGTCAACCTTGAGCCAGTCATAATTGAATTCCTGGCAGCAGGCAAAATTAGCCTTCAATACTGCATTCTAACTACTGCACCAACACGGCTCCTACCTAGAACCATGTCATGTAGGACTTTAACAAACCTTGAATTGGATCTGGAAGCAAACTGGTAACCAATGTAGCTCACACAATAAGGATCCTGATCCCTGATCCCAAAAGAAGGCACAGACCCCAAACAGATAAAAAATTATAGGCCAATCTCGTTACTAAACACTGATTATAAAATTTTTACTACCATAATGGAGAAAGATTGAAACTAATATTACAGGAGATAATACACCCAGATCAAAATGGCTTTTTACCTACACGACAAATTAGAAATAATACGAGAACGGTGTTAAATGTCTTAGAGTATTATGAAGCACATCTGGGAAAACAGGTAGCACTAATTTTTTTAGATGCTCAGAAAGCATTTGATGGTCTCAGTTGGCAATTTATGTTTCAGCAGATCGAGGACATGAAATTTTGAGGGAAATTTGAGAATATGATCAAGGCAATATACAAAACACAAAAGGCCAGCGTGATAATTAATGGAGATAATACCAAAATCTTTGATATAAATAAAGGGGTAAGACAGGGATGCCCAATGTCACCTCTACTTTTTATTTTGACCTTAGAAGTGCTGCTAACTCAAATTAGAGCCAATAAGGAGATAAAAGGGGTACAGGTTAAGACAGAAGAGTATAAGACACAAGCATTTGCAGATGATTTGGTCTTTTTTATTGAGGAACCAATAGAGAGACGAAAGATTTTGATGAAAGAAATAGAAAAATATGGAATAGTGGTAGGATTAAAAATTAATAGAGAAAAGACCAAAATGTTAGTCAAAAACCTAACTGAAAAACAGAAAAGGAAATTAGAAGAGAATCTGGAATTGCAAATTGTAAAAAAGATCAAATATTTAGGAATCTGGCTTACCACAAGGTGCTCCTCAATAAAAGAAGATAACTATAAAAAATTGATACTACAAATGAAGAAAGATTTATAACCCGCGAAAACCTCAGAAAACAAATATCGTACCTCTACGGGGAGGAAATCCACCATCTGACCAGGACTTATGAAAAACTTGAAGTCCAAAGAGCTTCCATTTTATGTGACCTCGCATTCCTACACAACTGCCGAGATCAAAATTTAACCCCCACATGCTTCCAATTGAAATTCCACTCCAACTCTGCAGCCACCAAACGCATCCTGAAAAGAACAGAATTGGTCCTAATCAGAAATGAACTTCACACAAAAAGATTCCTCCTAGACCAAATCAACAAAGATCTCCTCACACTTCATCTCAAACTCAGCAACAAGATCCACCCCGCACTTTGGGACAAATCCAAACAACTCGCCGTCTGGAGAGCCGAAACACAGACCACCCTCAAGACAGACATACACACCAACAAACTTCGAAGACTACAAGAATGCCAGAAACAAACCCCTCCTCCCTCACATCCACACATGAAACAAACAGTGCATAACATCTCAGATAGGATCCTCACCAAAGCTGAAACCAATGTCCTTTCCAAAGGATTCAACTTTGCAGTCACTCCCAAACACATCCCCACTGAAACCATTATATGCGGAGTTGAA
>NW_015406970.1:0-2407 GCF_001527695.2 Protobothrops mucrosquamatus
ATGCTTCTCTTGAAATATTCTGAAAAGGATTAGTTGCTTTAAAATCCCTTCACTTTCATTCATTTCCCTCTAATTGCAATTTTTACTTTAAAAAAAATACCCAAATTAGGATTTGGGGTTGCTTTGTCTTCTAACCCCTGACAATATGCTCCACTGAATGGAGTCTAGCCACTGTCAGAACTGAGATGCTGGGAGTTACATTGTCAATGAATGTATTGAAAATATTCTGCAGTTTTTAGATGATGCTTGAGGTGTTGAGAACTGGATATCAGGCTATTTCGGAGAAGATGCAAGCTAAAACTAAAGAAGTATATCTAGAGATGACTCCTCAACTCAGCAAGTGATCAAGTTCCTCCCACTGTGGTCATGGTTCCGACAGACGAGACCAAACGAATCAGAACTCTGAGGCTAGAGATTTCCTCAAAGAACATGTTTATGGGTTACATCAGAGGTCCCCAACCTTTTGGGCACCAGGGACCGATTTCATGGAGAAAGGCTTTTCCACGGACTGAGAGTGTGTGGTTTTGTGTGCTGCCTGCATTCCACAGATGGGGCTTTGCTTGTTTCTGCAGACCGGTTGCTGGCATGCCATGGCCTGGTACCAGTCCATGGACCGGGGGTTGGGGATGCCTGGGTTACACTGTCCTGCAACTGATTGATCTTGCTTGTTTTAAATAAAGACATGAAAAACTCTACAAGTAATACTTGACTTAAAGTGAATGCAGCAGTTGTCAAATGAATGCCACTAAGATTAAGCAAACCCATCATTCACTATAGTACGGGACATTTTTTTCCCCAGAAATTGGGAGTAAACACTGTCTACTGAGGGCCCAAAATGTGTTCACATGACCGTGGGGGGTGGATTGTCAGAACTTCATAACCGTGTCGTATGTAGCTTTTCGGGGTGTCCATTGTAACTTCAAACGGTCGCTAAGTGACCGTTTGTAATTTGAGGATTACATGCATCCCCAAATTACTCTGTCTCACACAAACACAAATACATCTCTGTGTGTACATATAGAATAGAATAGAATAGAATAGAATAGAATAGAATAGAGTAGGGTAGGGTAGGGTAGGGTAGGGTAGGGTAAGGTAGAGTAGAGTAGAGTAGAGTAGAGTAGAGTAGAATAGAATAGAATTAGAATTAGAATTAGAATTAGAATTAGAATTAGAATTAGAATTAGAATTAGAATTAGAATTAGAATAGGAGAATAGTATGGAGTGGAGTGGAATGGAATAGGATAGGATAGGATAGGATAGGATAGGATAGGATAGGATAGGATAGAACTGGAAGGGACCTTGGAGGTCTTCTAGTCCAGCCCCCTGCTCAAGCAGCAGAACCTATACCGTCTCAGACAGGTGAATGTCTAGTCTCTTCTTAAAAATCTCCAGTGATGGAGCTCCCACAATTTCTGGAGGCAAGCTGTTCCACTGGTTAATTGTCCTCACTGTCAGGAAGTTTCTCCTTAATTCCAGGTTGCTTCTCTCCTTGACCAGTTTCCAACCATTGTTTCTCATTCTTCCCTCTGGTGCTTGGCCCCCTCTGCCTTGTGGCAGCCCCTCAGATACTGGAACACTGCTATCATGTCTCCCCTAGTTCTTCTTTTCTTTAGGAATAGGAAACTACAAATATGTCCAGCTGTTTCCCTATTAATCTTCTAACCAAATAATAACCAGATTTGACCCAAGTTAATTTTCAAGATGAGGCAAGTTGTTTTCAACCTCCTGAAATGGACATATTTTCAGATTACTCTCTGGCTCTGTGGTGCAGTTGGAACAATCTGGAACTGAACCCCCCCCTTAAAACTGTAGAGATGAGAGTGTATTTAAGAAGGAGCCCTCCTATTCTGCCACTTCTTATTCTCTTAGACAGCACAGTATCATCCGCAGAGACCTGCTATAATCTCCCAAGATTTGAAATGGATACCTAACATCCGAACGATCGTTAAAAAGGCAAAACAAAGAATGTTCTCCCTGCATCAACTCAGAAAACTCAGATTGCCCGAGAAACTGCTGATACAGTTCTACAGAAGAGTTATTGAGTCTGTCATTTGTACTTCTATAGCTGTCTGGTTTGATACAGCAACTAAATAGGACTTGTATGGACTCCAACAGAACTGCAGAAAAAAAACCAATTGCAATCAGCCTGCCTTCCATTGGGGATCTGCACACTGTACAGGTCAAAAAGAGGGGCTGAGAAAATATCTGCAGACCCCTCACATCCTGGACATAAACTGTTTCAACTTCTTCCCTCAGGACGGTGCTATGAGGCATTGCACGCCAAGACAACTAGACACAAGGACAGGTTTTTTTTTCCCCGTGCCATCACTCTGCTGAACATCTGATTTCCACAGCACCATCTTATGTCTAAGCAGTGGTGGGATTCAGCTGGTTCGCACCACTTCGG
>NW_015406971.1:0-2407 GCF_001527695.2 Protobothrops mucrosquamatus
ATTTGAAGAACTAACTAAATGAATAATTTTTATTAATACGGAGGAGATGGATTGTTTAAGTTTAGACTTTGGAGTTAGAGATATTAATATTTGTTTACTTGTATTTGAATATCAGCCTAGGTTGGTTTGGGAAGTCCGGAGGGGTGGGGGGATGGGATATAACATTGTGTAATATCTGTGATGTATTTCTTTTTTTTTTGTGATAAAAATAAAAATTTTATATTGAAAAAAAAAATAGTCTGGATCTTAATGAGATGCCAGGTTTTCTTTTTCTTTTATATTTTCCCCAAGTCTTGTCGAAAATTATATCCAACATATTCTTCGTGCTAATAAATGTTTACCTTAAAAGGAGGAAACTCCATAGGTGGATTACCTAAATGCAAAGGAAAATTACACTTGGAATCTCTTGAGGTAGGGTATTTTTTTCCCCTTTAAATCAATTTACCAGTGAAAAAAGGGAGCCAAAATTGTTCGTTTTAAATAGGTTTAGTCACCTTACAGCAGAGCTCCCCAACCTTTCCATTTTTGCAGACCAGCTGAGAAGGGAGGAGAGGGGATTATTCCGTGTGAGCGGTGGGCAAGTGTGCATGCAGGTGCAGTTCCATTTGCGTAAGTGGCGGGCACAAGTGCCCACCACTCAAGCAAATGGAATGCACACATGCCCTTGCCTGCTACTCGCACACTCACCTATCACTTCCATGGCCCGGTTCCAAATGGCTCAAAGCCTGGTAATGGGCCAAGGCCCGGGGGGGTTGGGGACCCCTGCCTTACAGCACAACCTGTACATACTGTATACAGTACATTCTAAAGACCAGCATGACATTCTCATGGTGCTGAAGTCAGTGACAAAACTTCCAGTGACATCAATATTTCAGCCCAATTAATAATCCATCTGAATGACAATACCCCACCTCTTTTGGAGATATGGCCTTAATTACTTTGATTTGACAGCCCACTTTTATTTCTACGGCCAGGTTGACATTAAAGGACCACAAGAATATGAGGAATTGCTCAAGGTATGATAGAGGCATCTTTGAGTCATATGGCTCAATTCAAATGTTATTAAGGGTCAAAGTGTGCTGATTCATGCCTTGTACTGGTAGCAGAATTTGCACTGGCAGAAATGTTGTGTAGTTTACTAACAGAATCCCAGAGTACATGTGATGGAGTTTGGTCCTGAAAAAAGTTCAGAAACTGCAGCCACTCAAAATGGAGTGGGCAGATGATTTGTGTGTTTTATATAAAATATAATCCAGAAACTGCATTGAATTCCAATTGAGTTGTAAGCACAAATTCTTCCCTATAAATCCCTACATGTATATGTTTAAGGGATTTGGATGCTGGTTACAAAAATGCCCTTTTAGAAGTATAACCAAATAATTCCTCTCAACAGTGATAATTTTATTACAGATTAGACTATGCAGATAAAAAACCTATAAAAGATAAGAACATTAAAAAAGGAAAAGGTGCAGAGAAAGGAAAAAGAAAATTTAAAAAGGTCACCTCCCGCTTCATCCCAGCAAGTATAAATAATTTTAACAATTTATCACTATCCCTTAAAATCTACAAAACATCTTCTCATATCCCACCCCTTCCTTTATAAACAAGTCTTTAAAATCTCACCACTCCATCTTAATCAGTAAAAGTCCATTAAGGATTGTCAGAAATAACCACATACCTATTACAAATTAAGTCTAATAAACCTGCTTAAAATCTTTCGTTTTAAATTTATATCTCATTTTCTATCTTTAAAAAAAGCCCACAAACTTCATCATTCAAATCTATCAATAAAAATCTAATAAAATTACCAGAAATAACAGCATTATTTTAACACTATTTTAGCCTTCATTAAATAAACTTAAAATCCAATAAATGAATTCTCATTCCCATATATCTTCTCTTATAGATAAACAAAACCTTTAAAACATTGTCATCTACTCCTAGTCATATTAGTCATTAAAAGATACCAGAGACAATATCCCATCTATTTTAACATTGATCAAAAAAACTCAACTTTGCATTCTTTCCCCTCTCAACAATCTGTAATCCCTTCAATTATTGTCATAAGGCTGTTTTCTTTCCATGTTCTCTTTGTCTCTTCTCATGAAATCATTGACAATTTTAATATTTTTTTTGTAATACACTATAAAAAGTTATCTATGTTACTCCTCTGGTTAGTATTTGTACTTATTTTACAAAACTTTCATTTGTACATCTTTTTCCATCTCCTTCTTACAGCTTATCTTTTGAAAATCCACATTTAAATCAATTTCAGTCTTTTCCAATGAAACTTGTTCTCTTCCATGGCACCATTTAATCTATCTATAGTAGCAAGAGTTCTCATTTTTCTGGAGAGATTTTGGCAGTCTAGATTCTGTATCCAGACATTATTGTCAGTCATACTCTC
>NW_015406972.1:0-2407 GCF_001527695.2 Protobothrops mucrosquamatus
TACCTTGGTAAGGCCACACTTGGAATACTGCATCCAGTTTTGGTCACCACCACGATGTAAAAAAAAAAGTTGAAACTCTAGAAAGAGTACAAAGAAGAGCAACAAAGATGATTAGGGGACTGGAGGCTAAAGCATATAAGGAACGGTTGCTGGAATTGGGTATGATTAGTCTAATAAAGAGAAGGACGAGGGGGGACATGATAGCAGTCTTCCAATATCTCAGGGGCTGCCACAAAGAAGAGGGAGTCAAGCTATTCTCCAAAGCGCCTGAAGGCAGGACAAGAAGCAACGGATGGAAACTAACCAAAGAGAGAAGCAACCTAGAACTAAGGAGAAACTTCCTGACAGTTACAACAATTAACCAGTGGGACAACCTGCCTCCATAAGCGGTGAATGCTCCAACACTGGAAGTTTTTAAGAAGAGACTGGACAGCCATTTGTCCGAAATGGTATAGGGTTTCCTGCCTGAGCAGGGGGTTGGACTAGATGACCTCCAAGGTCCGTTCCAACTACTACTACTACTACTACTACTACTACTACTACTACTACTTATTATTATTATTATTATTATTATTATTATTATTATTATTATTATTATTATTATTATTATCATCATCATCATCATCATCATCATCTCTCTCTCTCTCTCACACACACACACACACACAAATCTTTAGGGACTCAGTGCCATTACTAGTAAAATACTCGCAGGAATAAGTCTTATTCACCAACTCAGTGCTGATACATAGTTGCATTGATTAAGATGTTTTTTTCCCTGGGATCTTTCTGCTTCTCTCCTGCCTGGGTCCATTGTCTCCTTCCCACTAAAACTTTCAGGCAGCTGGAGATGTATTTATGTACTAGCAATCAGCTATTTTGATTAGGGCTGTGTGAAAGTTTTTGTTTTGTTATTGCCTATCTGAATCGCTTCATCCGCCAACATACTACAATGATAGCATTGTGTTTTTGCGTTCCTTTGTTATGCAATAAAAATGCCAGTTCGGAAACAATCTTCAAAGCAGGAGAACACAAAGCAAAATCATTGCTGCATAACTGACCTGTATACTCCGGGTTTTCACTATTTATCATTTGCTATTCAAAGACCTGGCAGTTGAATGCTATTCTGAGTTATTGGTGGGCATTGTGTTTCAACTTGGCTTAAGTCGCTCAGTTCATTCTCCCCCTTTTTTTCCCAGTGAAAAAGGAAAAATGTTTTTTTTAAAAAAAGGATTTTATGGCTAATGAAAATATTCACATATTTAGGATCCTGGTGTACTTTAATATGTCAGCCTGCTTATTGAATACTTCTTGGTTTTGGCTTTTGGCCTAAATTTTGCCTTTTGTCCTCACTACTGGTGTTGTATAGCTAGTTCCCCACTTACAACCATTCGTTTAGCAACTATTTGATGTTACAAAAGCACTGAAAAAAGTGACTTATGACCAGTCCTTGCACTTATGACCATCACAGCATTTCCATGATCATGTCATTAAAATTTGAGTGCTTGGCAATTGGTATGTATTTACAAAGGTTGCAGGATTCCGGGGTCATTTGATCCTAGTCTAACCTCCCTGCAAGCAAAGCCACATTCCCTTAACAACTGCACAATTCACTTAACAACCATGACAGAAAAAAGGCTGCAAAATTGTACCCAACTCACTTAAAAAACATCTTGCTTAGCAAAGGAAATTGTAGATTACTATAATTTCAAGCTCTTATCAGGAGGGAATACAAATAATTAAATCTGGCTAGAAGAATTCATTTACAGCGTCCTTAATGCACTGAAAGAAATGTACAGTGGGAAGTTTGGAAGAAACAGCTTATAAAGCAGGGAACAAATCACACAGTGCTCAATTTCCTACCATGCATGAGAGCTACATTGGAACATTGCCAGGAGTCTTAAGAGTGTTCTGAACTTGTGAATAGGAGCACATTGTGTCTGAATCAAGTACAAGTGGACTCTGTTGTTTTTTCAGAGTATTTGTAAAGCACATCAACATGGTAGAGTTTTTCCAGAGATATACAGGTAGTTCTCTACTGACCACCACAATTGAGCCCCAGATTTCTGTTGCTAAGCAAGACAGTTGTTAAGTGTTGCCTCATTTTACGACCTTTCTGGCCACAGTTGTTAAGTGAATTGCTGCAATAGTTAAATTAGTAACACGGTTGTTAAGTGAATCTTCCCCATTGGCTTTGCGTGTCACAGTTGTGGAGGAACAGACTCAGGCTCAACCCTTCCAAGACCGAGTGGCTGTGGTTGCCGGCGCCTCGGCATAGCCAGCTGACGCCATCGCTGACTATAGGGGGCGAAACCTTGGCCCCCTCAGAGAGGGCACGCAACTTGGGAGTCCTCCTGGATTCGCGGCTGACATTGGATGACCATTTGTCGGCCGTGACCAGGGGGGCGTT
>NW_015406973.1:0-2407 GCF_001527695.2 Protobothrops mucrosquamatus
CATAATTAAAAATATATTTAATTTTTAAATATTCCATTTAATGTGCCTAATCATCTAATCCTTTAACTCTTAAGCATTTTTTATTTTTTATACATTATAATTTCCCTAAATTTAAACACATTTAATTATCTAAAACATTTCCTTCATCTAAGCCATTTCAACAGTATTATATTACTTATATCAAGAAATAAAATAAAAAAGGGGAACAAAAGCATACAGTATTATTTAAGGAATTCATCCCTCTTAGAATGACATATGTATTCAGAATCCTTTCTATTTCTTTAACCATATTCAAACAAATGTTTCTTTTTTATATATTCTTTCTGGTAGATCCCATCATCTATTTTCTTAATTTTCACTTTAATCTTTTTCCTTTGACCAGTATCTTTCTTGATCAATGTGTTTTGCTGAATCAAAACATTTTTCCATATATTCATGACTGTTGTTGTAGGTATAAGAAGTAAATCGAATAAAGTCACTGAGATTCATTTTAGGTTAGGAGGGTCTGAGGTTATTGCAATAGTGTAGATTGGGCTGAGTTTTTAAAATTCTGTCATTCATTTTTTTAAAACTTCTACTGGTAATAAAATGTATACCTTATATTTAATCATCATAAGATTCATTACCAATAAAATATGGAACACTCAGTACCATAGGACCAAATGTATTGATATTGCTGCAGATTTTGGTGACAAATAGAATTTTAACAACCTGCTATCGTATCTCTTTTTGCCT
Organism: Protobothrops mucrosquamatus; assembly: GCF_001527695.2. Taxonomy (NCBI): domain Eukaryota; kingdom Metazoa; phylum Chordata; class Lepidosauria; order Squamata; family Viperidae; genus Protobothrops; species Protobothrops mucrosquamatus. Next base: position 736 of record NW_015406973.1, read on the forward strand.
TTTAGTACTGTCCATGGGGTTTTCATGGCAAAGATACTGGAGTGGTTTGCCATTTCCTTCTCCAGTGGATCACATTTTGTCAGAACTCTCTACTATGACCTGTCCGTCATGGGTGGCCCTGCACGGCATAGCTCATAGCTTCATCATATTCCTGATGAATATACAATAGAGGTGACAAATAGATTTAAGGAATTAGATCTGATAGACAGAGTGCCTGAAGAACTATGGACGGACGTTCGCAACATTGTACAAGAGGTAGCAACTAAAACCATCCCAAAGAAAAAGAAATGCAAGAAAGCAAAATGGCTGTCTGAGGAAGCTTTGCAAATAGCTGAGGAAGGAAGGGAAGCAAAAGGCAAAGGAGAAAGAGAAAGATACACCCAATTGAATGCAGAATTCTAGAGAATAGCTAGAAGAGATAAGAATACCTTCATAAATGAACAGTGCAAAGAAATAGAAGAAAACAACAGAATAGGGAGGACCAGAGATCTCTTCAAGAAAATTGGAGATATGAAGGGAACGTTTCATGTAAAGATGGGCATGATAAAGGACCAAAATGGCCGGGACCTAACAGAGGCCGAAGAGATTAAGAAAAGGTGGCAAAACTACACAGAAGAACTATACAAGAACGAGCTTAACGTCCCAGATAACCATGATGGGGTGGTCACTGACCTCGAGCCAGACATCCTAGAATGTGAAGTGAAATGGGCCTTAGGAAATCTGAGCAACAACAAAGCTATTGGAGGTGACAGTATTCCAGCTGAGCTATTCAAAATCTTAAAAGATGATGCAGTAAAAGTGCTACACTCAATTTGCCAGCAAATTTGGAAAACTCAACAGTGGCCACAGGATTGGAAAAGGTCAGTTTACATTCCAATTCCAAAGAAAGGCAATGCCAAAGAATGTTCAAACTATCGCACCATTGCACTAATTTTACATGCTAGTAAAGTTATGCTTAAAATCTTACAAGCTAGACTCCAGCAGTATGTGGATCGAGAACTACCAGTAGTACAGGCAGGATTTCGAAGAGGCAGAGGAATTAGAGATCAAATTGCCAACATACGCTGGATCATGGAGAAAGCTAGGGAGTTCCAGAAAAACATCTACTTCTGCTTCATTGACTATGCTAAAGCCTTTGATTGTGTGGATCACAACAAATTGTGGCAAGTTCTTAAAGATATGGGAGTACCAGACCATCTTATTTGTCTCTTGAGAAATCTATATGCGGGTCAAGAAGCAACAGTGAGAACTGGACACAGAACCACTGATTGGTTCAAAATTGGGAAAGGAGTCCGGCTAGGCTGTATACTGTTGCCATGCCTATTTAACTTATATGCAGAGCACATCATGAGAAAGGCAGGGCTAGATGAATCAAAAGTTGGAATTAAGATTGCCGGGAGAAATATCAACAACCTAAGATATGCAGATGATACCACTCTAATGGCAGAAAGTGAAGAGGAACTAAAGAGCCTAAAGAAGGAGAGTGCAAAAGTTGGCTTGAAACTCAATATTAAGAAAACCAAAATCATGGCATCCGGCCCTCTCAATTCCTGGCAAATAGATGGGGAAGAAATGGAGGTAGTGACAGATTTTATTTTCCTGGGCTCCAAGATCACCTCAGATGGGGACTGCAGCCAAGAAATTAAAAGACGCTTGCTCCTGGGGAGGAAAG
>NW_015406974.1:0-2406 GCF_001527695.2 Protobothrops mucrosquamatus
GGATTTTCTTTTCGCTATATCTTCAGATTCTTTTCCTGAATTAAATAGATTATTCTGAGAGGGAGAGGGAGAGGGAGAGATCTGCCAGATCTATAGCGAGTGGGGACATGAGATTATAGCAAGCATCTGCATTATCTGTGTTATATTTTCACCTATGGGACAATTTCTGAATCAATGAGCTGGTTAGTAGAAGAAGACAAATAGCTGCTGTAGCTTCATTTTTTTTCCTTTTGGCAGGGTGTCCTACTGAAATAGTTTATCTCAACAATACCGACATAAACTACTGTACATTTTCTTCTCTACCCCAATAATGATATAATCAGCTGAGACATTCATTTAAAAAAACTTACTGTAAATGTTTTGGTCCTGTCTTTTTATCATCCAACTTATTGACCCACCTTCCGTAAAAATAAATTTACACTCCTGCCTCTTTATGGAATTATACACTCACAGTGGAATAGAAACTTTAAAATTTCCCAAAAGTTAATCCACATTACAGTGGGTGAGAACTAAGGAAGGAAACTGCATGTTGTTGTTGCTTTATTTTTCTAGGCTGCTGAATGCTTAACTTCACCTTGGTTAGAGAATTCTAGTATTTGATTCCAGTTTATTTCTGAACATGATTATCCGCTTCTTGTATTCTTTGGAATATCTAAATGGCAAAGCTCCATCCAGAAGATATTTGATTATTTGTAAACTATGGAGTCCATGGTAAAACTGAAGGCGTCACCTATTTCGATAACGAAATGTCTGCAAGAAAACAATGAAGCTCAGAGAGCACCATGAACTCCACAAATGCTCTACAGCATGGGTGTCAAACTGCCGGCCCATGGGCTGGATGCATCATAGCAAAACTGCACCCACCCCATTGCCAGCAATGGCAAAAAAGTTGTGATACGTCGTGACACGTCATGTGATGTTGCACATTTGACACCTCTGCTTTACAGGATGATCTACAGGATCATCTTCTCCCATATCAGCAGAATTATGCATTAGGAGTTGGACTAAAAGCTTTACACTCCAACAATGGCAGAGTGGGACTAATTGTAAAATGTAATAGCACCTTTCAAGAGTATTGAGACCACAGTGAACTTTATGACTGGATTGGTTGAATGGGTTCCTATCTGATGGTTTTCTATTGGTAGTTGTTGTAGAAGGTATTAATCCTGGAAAACCTGATTCTCTGACAAAAGAAAATGTGCTCAGTCATAGTGATTGGCATCATGTGTACTGAATGAACTCCTGCCATTGGAAATCATGGCTCTGGAGAGGTACCAGTGGTTAATAAATCAGCTAAGTCCCCATGAGCATGTATGCTAGGTGTAGGTTGCTAATGTGGAGGTTGCTCCGATATGGAGCCAACAACCCCACCTCTTTTTTTCTGCTGTAGCTGTCTGCCACATGATAGGGGACAATGGGAAAGCTTTGTGATCAGAAAACCTCAGGTTTCTGAACACGAAAATAATTTCAAATATTTCTAGAACAATTGTTCCCACATGGTTGTATTGCCTACAATTCAGGCACAAGTGATCTACTGTCTTCAACTTATAGTAGTTTTCTCTGCCTCCCACTAGGTGGCAAAGTCCAACAGAGCTACACAGTGCTATTACACTCTCTCATTCTCTCCCTTTCTCTTTCTCTTTCAGTCTCTGTCTCTGTCTCTGTCTCTGTCTCTCTCTATCTCTCAGTAATTTTTGAAAAAGTCACTTGTGCTAAAGGACAAACTATTCACCATAATACTTTTCAACATTTTAAGTTCATTATTTTCAAGCTAAAAAAAGAGACCTTGAATAAAGAACGAACAACACATTTAGCAATGATGATACTGGCTTTGGGCAAAATTGTCTAGGAAAGCAATTTTCTTTCTTTTTCAGTTGTCTGGGAAAGAGAGGCCATGTATTTCCCACTACATCTTGCAGAATAGCGAATCAGTGGCAGGAATATTCAGGAATAGAAACATTCTTCTCATTAACTTGCAGAGAATGATAAGGCTGCTGGTACAGGGAAAATGTAGCTTGATTTTCCTCAAGTAACATTTGACCTTTCAAGGTTCTATAGAGTAAAAAGTTATATTTGAGAGCATGCTTATGTGTGAGGATACTCTCTACATAATTGGCTTTGTTTTGTTTTTGTTTTTAAAAAAAATACTGCAACAAAAATAAAACAGCAACAAATGCTTGTTGAAGTTTGAAGTTTGAAGTTTGAAGTTTATTGCATTTATATCCCGCCCTTCTCCCAATGGACTCAGGGCGGCTTACAGCCAATTAAAAACAGAACAATCAATACAAATCTACAAAATTTAAAATCAATTAAAAGATATATACAATAGGCCTATTTATGTTTTAAAATTAATTAAAAACCAGTTTAAAATATCCCTAGGCCAGTCCTGCCTGCTGAAACAGCCAT
>NW_015406975.1:0-2406 GCF_001527695.2 Protobothrops mucrosquamatus
CCCTGAGAATTTTACTCCTACCTTAGCTAGGCATGAAAGCCAACTGGGTGACTTTGGGCCAGTACCTAACTCTCAGCCCAAACTTTTCCCCATTTTTCTGTCATTATTTTAAAAGCAATAAAAGAATAAAGGTAAAGGTAAAGGTACGTATAGTCAAGGCAATGGTTTTCTCAATTGTAATGTATGGCTGTGAAAGTTGGACCATAAGAAAGGCCGAGCGCCAAAGAATTGAGGTCTTTGAACTATGGTGCCGGAGAAGACTCCTGTGAGTCCCCTGGACTGCAAGGCAATCAAACCAGTCAGTCCTAGAGGAGATCAACCCTGACTGCTCTTTAGAAGGCCAGATCCTGAAGTTGAAACTCAAGTACTTTGGCCACTTAATGAGAAGGAAGGACTCACTGGAGAAGAGCCTAATGCTGGGAAAGATCGAGGGCAATAGAAGAAGGGAGCAGAGAATGAGGTGGCTGGATGGAGTCACTGAAGCAGTAGGCGTGAGCTTAAATGGACTCCAGAAGATGGTAGAGGTCAGGAAGGCCTGGAGGAACGTTGTCCATGGGGTCGCGATAGGTCGGACACAACTTCGCAACTAACAACAACAAAGGTTTTCCCTGTCCAGTCATGTCTGACTCTAGATGGTGGTGCTCATCTCCGTTTCTTAGCTGAGGCAGCCAGCGTTGTCCGGGGACATTTTCATGGTCATGTGGCCAGCATGACTATACTGTATGCTGAAGCTCATGGAATGCTGTTACCTTCCCACTGAAGTGGTACCTATTTATCTATTCAGCTTTGCATGCTTTCAAACTGTTCGGTGAACAGGAGGTGGGGCAAGTAACAGGAGCTCACTTTGTCTCAAACCCAGGCTGTCAGCTTTCCAGCTGACAAGCTCAGTGTCTTTTACTGCTGAGCCATTGTTGTTGTTGTTGTTAATTGCGAAGTCATGTCCGACCCATCGTGACCCCATGGACAACGTTCCTCCAGGTCTTCCTGTCCTCTACCATCTTCTGGAGTCCATTTAAGACGTTCACGCCTACTGCTTCAGTGACTCCATCCAGCCACCTCATTCTCTGTCGTCCCCTTCTTCTATTGCCCTCGATCTTTGCGCCCCCATTAAAAGAATAGATTAAAAAAAATTGTAAAAACTAATACAAGCTAAACTTAGAGAAAAAAAAGAGAATAGAAAAAAAGAATAAAAAAGTGCAGAAAAAAGAAAAAGGAAAGAAAGAATACAATAAAGAAAAAGACTAGAATATATAAGAATATCTAGAAGTAACTTCCAACCTTTGTAACAAGTATAGACAAATTTAGTAACTCTAAACAAACAAACAAACGAAGCAAATGTGAATAATTTTATTTACAAGGAATCTTGAAATGGCTGGCAGGAAGATCAAAGAATCACATGGAAGTGATATAGCTCTATGCAGACCATCTTAGGCAAATGGCTGTCCGGTCTTCTTTGAAAAACCTTCATGATGGAGCACCTACAGCTTCAAAAGGCAAATTATTTCTTTGCTTAATTGTTCTTACAGTCTGGAAATTCTTCTTATTTCAAATTTTGGATCACTTACTATAATGCTTCCATTAATTGGTTCTTGTCTTGCTGTGAGTACTCTGTACAATAAATCCACACCCCTGTCCATATATTGGAAGATTAGCATTCTCCTTTCTGTAGGGTAAACATATCCAGTTCCTTTAACCACTCTTCATAGAATTTAGTCTCCAACCCCATTATCATCTCTGTTGTTCGTCTCTACTTCATTCCCTCTGAAATAGCATGGTTGTGTTTCATGCATTATCTCTAAATAGGGAACTTTGAAGATAAGTCACTTGATCCTGTATTTAATTGAGCAATAGGCGCAAGACAATGTACTGTTTATTTACATTATGAGTATGAATGAAAAGTAAACTTAAAAAGCAGAGAAAACTTGACCTTCCTCTTAGTTATATTGTGGCATATTGCTTTTTAAGGATAAAAAAAAACATATTACACTACTCTGAAAATTATATGGTTTGGAGAAGGCTAATAGCAGTTCAATACTTTCATTGAAAGCACTTATTAAAATCCAATAAAGATGCTATTATCTTCAATAGGAAGGGTTTTTTTCAGCCAAGCCTTATAATTATGTGCTGATATATTATGTGAAAATAGCACACAACCTATTTTTATAATGGCACGTTTTGGCAGCTGATGAGAAAATGAAAGATCCTTTAAAAAAAAATTAATGTGAGATGTGATACAATCTTGTTACGGGCCCAAGCACAACAACAGTGTTTCCTTCAATCAGTTCTGCTCTTGTTCTTCGACCAAGGTGGTGTGTGTTTCTCATTAAGGGGAATAATTTATCTGTGCAAAGAATGGGATTTCTGAGAAGGAACATGTATGGTTCAGGAACTTCATTTGTTAAGATA
>NW_015406976.1:0-2406 GCF_001527695.2 Protobothrops mucrosquamatus
TATTTATTTATTTATTTTATTTATATTTAAATTTATATGCCGCCCTTCTCCCCATGGGACTCAGGGCGGCTCACAGCATATTAAAACATTGTACAAAAAATTTTCCCCTGCTAAAAACCAATTAAAATCCAAATATTGGTAGCTGTGGCTCTTTAAAATTGTTTAAAAATTGTCCCTATTTAAAACTCACCTTAGGTCATCCCTTACTTGTTTCAAAAAATTCCCATCTTCCATAGAAAAAGCAGTTTTTTTGTCAATTCGCCATCTGTCTTGAATTTGTCTATACACAAGCCAGGAAAAGAAATCAATATTGATTGGGAAATTTATACAAAATTACTTTTTCCTTCCACACTTATTTTGTTTAAATTCAAATTGCTTTTTGGTTCCATTTCAATAAAACTAGAAAGATTTATCATTGAGTTCCCATTTTCGAATGACAAATTTGATTTATATGGGAACTCAGTGATTCCAAAGTTTGCCTTGAATCTCCACTAAGTAGATTCAGTGACAAATTGTTGAAAAGAATAGCACCTACCATAGATTCAAGGCATATTTTGGAATGCCTATTTCAAGTCTTGGAGAAAAAAAGATACAAAGCTAGAAAATACTGTGATGCAGAAGATTTTAAAAGTAAATGCACAATTGAAATCAGAATTCTTTCTTTTGGATTTAATGGGCAAACCAATAGATACATCTTATGGAACATTGTTTTTATATATGACAATAGCAGAAAGACTTGTATATGCCAAAGGTGGAAGGATGTACAAATACTTACAATAGAAGAACGGATGAAGCTGAAGGAATTGGCAGAGATGGTGAAATTGGCAGCCTTGGGGAAAGAAAGAAATCTGATCAATTTTATTTCCACTTGGAAACCATTTTTGGACTTCTTGCAAGAAACTGAAAAAATTGATTTTGGGATATGATGATTAGAATTATATTATAATCGTATGATTAGAAATAATGTAGAGAAAATTAATCTTAGAATAATAGCTTGATGTATTATTTACTGTGCTCCTTCCTCTCTCCCTCCCGCCCTCCTCCCTTCCTTGTACTTTTTTCTTTCTGACTTTTTCTTTTTTCAATTCTTGTTTTCTGTTTCTTTATTTTTTAACTGTAATTTTTTTTAAATCAATAAAGTTAATAAAAATAATTTTCAAAAGTAGATACAACTACTACAGTTACAGGATCAGATCTAGTGTAACCATTATTTCTGGATTTATATAATTGAATGCCATGTATATTTAATTGATTGCCCCTCTTTTTTCCTTCTCCACCTGTTACATGAAGAAATGAATACAAATCAATGCAGTACATTCAGATCAGTTGATCTCATTTCAAATACAGAGGGGTTGAGTAAATCAAATAGTAATAGTCAGGGCTTTTTTTCTCAGAGAACACCCAGAACGGAGTTCCAGCACCTTTTTGGGATGGAACGTTGTAGGGTAGGCAAGGCGGGTTGTATGACGTGTGTGAGTTCCGGCACCTTTTTTTTTATATAGAAAAAAAGCACTGGTAATAGTAATAATAGTAATAAAGAACAGAGGTTCTTCATATGGTGTTGCCACTGGCCCTCTGTTCAATACTTAGTAATATTCATATCTCTGTTATATTCATCTAGATCTCTGTCTGCTGCTGCTGCAACTTGTGTTGCTAATAATAATTAATCTCAGCCTTACAGTGAATTTGTATATGCCTTCTTTTTATTCTTGAATGGTCATGGTCCACCTTGTATCTGCCATCCATGTCCCCATAATTTTCTAATCTAGATGTGTGTTTTTTAATAAGGTAAACTGAATGAAATTTGCCTTCATTCACGAATGCAGTTTCCTTTATGGTTACCCATAACCCTATTTTATTCTAAATGAAAAGCAGTGATTGTAGTGAGTAGCACCAAGTGTGGGCCTTTATGCTGTGGATTTGTTCATATAAACAGTTACAAAAGCACTGTATCGTGAATCATCACAAGAAAAATACTGATTGCCTAGAGCATCTTCCATTTCTATAATCTCAGGAAAAATTCAGTGGACATATCTGCAGAATTCCTTTTTTTAAAAAAAACACAAATACATGCATATCCAGAGTTTTCTAGATGTTCTTCCTATCCTTCGGGTAAGACTATATATGTTTATGCTCAAATAATAAATATTTTACATGATAAATATATTTGCTTTATTATTCTGGTCTGGTGGTTAAGGCACTAAGCGCTAGAAAGCGGGAGACTGTGAGTTCAAATCCTGCCGTAGCCATAAAAACTAGCTGGGTGACTTTGGGCCAGTCACCCACAGGGTTGTTGCTGTGGGAAAATAAGAGGAGGAAAGTGTGTTGGATATGTTTGCTGCCTTGAATTATTTATAAAAATAGTAAGGTGGGAAATAAATAAATAAATAAATAAAACATTATGAA
>NW_015406977.1:0-2406 GCF_001527695.2 Protobothrops mucrosquamatus
TCGTCCTTCTCTTCATTAAACTAGACATACCCAATTCCAGCAGCCTTTCCTTATATGCTTTGGCCTCCAGTCCCCTAATCATCTTTGTTGCTCTTCTCTGTACTCTTTCTAGAGTCTCAACATCTTTTTTACATTGTGGTGACCAAAACTGGATGCAGTATTCCAAGTGTGGCCTTACCAAGGCATTGTAAAGTGGTATGTTACTGTTGCCCAATACAGGTGCCTGCTTGCTTTGAATGGGCAACTGGGATGATCCTCCCTTCTTGGATGACCCTCAGAATATATATTCCTGGCATAAACTCCTGACATTCTGTGCTCAACTTTCCCAGAAACACTTTCCATCACGCCACAATGAAGCAACATAGCAGGACTATGGGGGGTTAATAATTCTGTACATGTGTCTTAAATTAAATAAGCCTTCTGGTACTTTGGAAAATAAGTTGACCCCCTCTTCTTTGTGTCAGCCCGTCAAATATTGGAACACTGCTATCATATCACCCCTAGTCCTTCTTTTCACTAGACTAGACATATTCAATTCCTGTAACCATTCTTCATATGTTTTAGCCTCCAGCCCCTTATCTTTGTTGTTCTTGCCTATTCTTTCCAGAGCCTCAACATCTTTTTTATATTATGGTGACCAAAACTGGATGCAGTATTCCAAATGTGATCTTACCAAGGCCTTATAAAGTGGTACTAACACTTCACATGATCTGTTAATGCAGTCTAGAATTGCATTGACTTTTTTTTGACTGCTGCAGCGCATTGGACTAAACTTGAGATGATGTTCTGGAAGGTTAACTAAATATATTACCCATACTAGCAGTGAGTGTGAAAAAATATTTTGAAGGGGCCTGAACAGGCAGTAGCATGAATTGCTTTGCTTCTTTCCTCAATTACATTTCCCCCCCTTCTGTTCATCACGTTTGATTCTTAGAGATTGCCTGGACAAGTTCCCCCAGTTTTCTTGGCAAGGTTTTTCAGATGTGGTTTGCCATTGCTTCTTTCTAGGGCTGAGGCAAAGTGACTGGCCCAAGGTCACCCAGCTGGCTTTATGGCTAAGGTGAGACTAGAACTCATGACTTGATGTCTTAAGCACTACACCAGTGGTTCTCAACCTGTGGGTCGGGACCCCATTTGGGGTCGATCGACCATTTCACGGGGGTCGCCAAGCAAGGCTGTCCGCCATTTTTTTTGTCCGCCATTTTTTTTGTCCATTTTTTTCCCCCTTTTTCGGCAGGTGCCTTACCTCCCTTGGACTGGGCCAGCTGGTGGTCGGCCTGCTCCGTCTCTGCCGCTTGCCAGCTACGCCTCGGTCGGCGCAGGGGGCGGAACCACGCATGCGCAGCGCTCCCGGGCAGGGAAAGTCCTCAACTTACGACCGGTTGGGTAGTCCTCAACTTACGACCAGTTTAGTCCTCGACTTACGACCGGTTTAGTCCTCGACTTACGACCGGTTTAGTCCTCGACTTACGACCGGTTGGGGTCGCGGCATTAAAAAGGTTGAGAACCACTGCACTACACCAAACTTACTCTAAGTTACAACACTTCCAAAATACAGAAACATTGGAAATCAGTCAGCAAATACTCTCAGATCATATGAGAGTATCCCTCAAAGGCAGGGATAATAATGGCCAATAAGGATGGTGGGAATTGGAACTTCACTAACTTCTGCCCATGTTTGTCCCCCAATACTGGGGCAACTTCAACTTTTTCTTAACTTTCCAAAGTTAATAATTTTGTTTTAATTTTTCATGACCTGGGTCCACATACACACACATCTGTGTGTGTGTGTGTGTGTGTGTGTGTGTGTGTGTGTTCTGATTTAGTCACCACACAACTCTGACACCAAAGTGACACCAAAACATCTGCCTCCCCTTGGCCAAACAGCAAAGGAATCTCCTCCCTGAACAGCGACGTAACGGTTTACAGCTCTTTCCTTTTCGCCCTCTGTCATTCCATCTTCTCATTGGCCAGTTACCACGCGCGATTCCGCCGTCTCCCCATCAACAGCCAATGAACGCGGGTCACCTGCACCAAAAGACAAGTAGAATCAAAACAAAGAGAGGGCAGGAAGGTAGACTTTCTGCTATTGGTTGCGAGGGAAGGGCCGGCTGGGTTCTGATTGGCTGCGTCAATGAGCCGGTCGACCGGGTGAGCAGATCAGAAACTAAGCTAGAGAAGCGTCTTAGTTTCGGGGAGCCGTTCGTGATCGGAAGGGTCCCCATTCGCTGCCTTGGGGAAGACCTCCTCGTTAAGAGTCGCGGCTTTGACAAGTTAACATTCCCTGCTTCATCCCGGTAAGTAGAAAGAGATTGCAGATAACATCAGAGAGCGATGCTCTTTGCTTGAGGCACCGACCTCACGATCCCCGGGAGACTTCGACCCGTGAGCGTTACATCACCTGCG
>NW_015406978.1:0-2406 GCF_001527695.2 Protobothrops mucrosquamatus
AATAGAATAGAATAGAATAGAATAGAATAGAATAGAATAGAATAGAATAGAATAGGCAGGATATAGAATAGAATAGAATAGAATAGAATAGAATAGAATAGAGCAGGATATAGAATAGAATAGAATAGAATAGAATAGAATAGAGCAGGATATAGAATAGAATAGAATAGAATAGAATAGAATAGAATAGAATAGAATAGAATAGAATAGGCAGGATATAGAATAGAATAGAATAGAATAGAATAGAATAGAATAGAATAGAATAGAATAGAGCAGGATATAGAATAGAATAGAATAGAATAGAATAGAATAGAATAGAATAGAATAGAATAGAATAGAATAGAATAGAATAGAGCAGGATATAGAATAGAATAGAATAGAATAGAATAGAATAGAATAGAATAGAATAGAATAGAATAGAACAGAGCAGGACATAAAATAGAATAGAGTAGAGTAGAGTAGAGTAGAGTGGAGTGGAGTGGAGTGGAGTGAAATGGAATGGAATATCTTTATTTTCATTGTGTAACTCACAACAAAATTAAGTGCTGTCCACAGTCCACACTACAGACAAATAAAATAAGAACATACATAGAATAGTGTAGAGTGGAGTGGAGTGGAGTGAAATGGAATGGAATATCTTTATTGTCATTGTGTAACTCACAACAAAATTAAGTGCTGTCCACAGTCCATACTACACACAAGTAAAATAAGAACATACATTATATACACACATCCTTCACATTCTATTCACCATTGTTCTGCCCCTAATATTGCACTTCAATGTTGCACTATACTGTGGTATTTAATTTGGTTACAGCTCTGGGATTAAAAACTATTTTTCAGCCTATTTGTATTTGTTTTTATTATCCTGTACCGTCTGCCAGATGGTAATAGTTCAAAAAAAGAATGTCCGGGAGGAGATTGATCTTTAAGAATATTTTGAGCTTTCCTAAGACAGCAGCAACGGTACAGTTCGTCCAGGGGTGTGGGGAGGAGAGAGCAGCCAATAATCCTCTGGGCGATAGTAATGACCCTCTGGAGCACTTTCCTACCTGCCACTGTGCAGCAAGCAAACCACCCACAAATGCAAAAGGTTAGAATGCTCTCTATGGAGCAACGGTAGAAGGTCACCAGCAGTTTTTCATTCAGTTGTTGTTTCCTGAGAAGTCTCAAGAAATATAATCTCTGCTGGGCCTTCTTAACCAATGCTATAACATGAGCACTGCAGGTCAGGTCCTCCTTTATGGTAACACCCAGAAACCTAAAGCCTGCCACCCACTCCACACAGTCTCCACTGATGAGCAGGGGCTCTATTCCTCCTGTTGTTGTTGTTAATTGCGAAGTCATGTCTGACCCATCACGACCCCTTGGACAACGTTCCTCCAGGTCTTCCTGTCCTCTACCATCTTATTCCTCCTGTAATCCCCTGTAATTTAAGGCAGGCATAGAAAGGAACAGAAGCTAAAGAAAGTAGAATCTAGACAAGTTGGGCAAATTTTAGATCTGCTAGACCTGTTCTACTTTTATTAGATTCCTCAAGTCAGCTAAAGAAAACCACGTTCCAAATAGTATCTCTTGCAGCTGGCTGTGTACTACAAACTGAGAAATGGGATCTCTGAGCATCTGCGAAGCACCACATTTGGATCAATGCCAAAACCAAGTCTTTCAGACAAAATAATAATAATGGATTTCTGTCGCCCCCCTTTTTTTTTGAGTAACCTAATTTAAGAGAGAAAAGGCTTTGTGGCTATTGAAGTTCATAGACAATTGCAACTTGCAGATGGATATACTTTATTGTACGTTTGTATGCATGCATGTATAAAGGGACTAAATAAATTTCTTTACTGGGAAAAAGAAATCTAAATATTTGTTGGAAGAATGCCTGCAGCTGTCCGGATAAGACAACTGGTATGTTACAATGGATATCATTACTACTGAAGTAACAAACTCAGACTACTTCACCTTTGGGGGTTTCTAGTCTTGCAAAACACCATCATCTGATTTGGTGCCCCTGACTTGAAGGTTCTTTGGACTTGCTATAATGTCTGATTAAGGTCAAGCCTCTCTTCTTGCAGCAGAAAATCCAATGGAAGAGCACTCAATTCTTCTTAATAGACTGCTAAGAAGATACTCTTCCTCTATTGACCTAGACATTGTGTCATTATAACACAATTTATGGTAAGTGCAGTCTGTTGCAATGCATTGCGCCTTCACTATAGGCACAGTGCATATAACATTTTCCAGTCTGTAGACTGTTTGAAACCAATATTTGTTGACATACTTCTATTAATATTTTAACAGACTCTTCTCATACTTCTTTAAATAGCTCGTGTTTAATTTCTCTGTAGTTGTTGAGTATTCCCTCTCCTCTCCTCTTCTCTCCTTCCCCTCTTCCTCTCCTCTCCT
>NW_015406979.1:0-2405 GCF_001527695.2 Protobothrops mucrosquamatus
TTGACCAATGCCCTTTCTTGTAACACTTAATCTTACCTCCTATCTCTGTGGACTTTTAGCTGGCATTTGTTCTATTTAATCAGAACTCTCTGTGAAGACACAGTGCTACTGTAGTTACTGAACAGGGAGTTAAGTTGGCTTCACTGTTGTTTAATGGTTATGTAATGAAAAAATAGGCTACTAAAAAAAAATCCTTTCTATAAAATTGGAAATGGATACGGAAAAATACATATTGATTTTGCCAATGCAGAAGATGCAAGGATACTTTTATTCCTTCTTGTGTGATATGTTATTATCATATTATTTTATACTGAAAATTGTTTGTTTACAGAATCTGAATAGTATTAAATATAATGTTTACATAAAGATTGTGACATAAGGGTTTTAAAGCTTTCTATTAATAATTTCAATTGTAATTATTTTTATATCCCATAAAATTGATTGCTCCTACTGGAACAGTTGTAAAAGGTATAATTTTACTACTATCTTGTTATGGTCACTAGCTGAAATCAGGATTGGCTTTGAAAGAATCAGAACGTGAAACATGAAAAATGGCACTGAAATGTGTTTTTCAGCTGTATGGTGCCAATTGTCTAGAAGTTTAAAATAGAAACAAGCAAATTCAAGAACAGTATAGTCAGTGGTGGGATTCAGCCAGTTCGCACCAATTCAACAGAACCAGTAGCTAATTTTTTTGTTGCCCAGGCCCAGAATGGGCTTCCGGAAGCAGAATCCAGACAGAGAACCGGTTGTTCACATATTTGAATCCCACCACTGAGGATAATCCATCTTAAGAGATCCTACTTCCTGCTGCTCAGAACACAACCACTTTCCCAAAGATCAGAACAACAATTATCAATTATTAATAGAAGGTAAATGGAATAACAGTAATGGATGGAAAATGGGTATTTTACGTGACATGTTGCTAATAAAAACCTGTAACATGTCTATTTTGCAATTAAAACAGACCATTTCTGGCCAGCATCTATGATCCCCAGATAGAAGGCTAATCTGATTCTATATAATGGACACAATTCCCAAATCTGTGCATACATAAGACTGGCTATCCATGATGAACTATTATGGTGTATATGTGATTTATTAGACATTTGATTTCAGTGCAGTGATAACTAGTTTGGTCTTTAAAGAGTGTATTCAATAGGTTCTACTAATGATACAAATCAACTCTCAGACTCTGAGGTTGAATAAGAACTTTAGCTTGGAATAGAATAGAATAGAATAGAATAGAATAGAATAGAATAGAATAGAATAGAAAGGGACCTTGGAGGTCTTCTAGTCCAGCCCCCTGCTCAAACAGGAGAACCTAAACCATTTCAGACAAGTGACTGTCCAATCTCTTCTTAAAAACCTCCAGTGATGGAATGCCCACAATTTTTGAAGGCAAGCTGTTCCGCTGGTTAATTGTACTCACTGTCAGGAAGTTTCTCCTTAATTCCAGGTTGCTTCTCTCTTTGATCAGTTTTCAACCATTGTTTCTTGTCCTGTCCTCTGGTGCTTTGGAGAATAATGTGACCCCCTCTTCTTTGTAGCAGCCTCTCAAATACTGGAATACTGCTATCATATCTCCCCTATTTCCTCTTTTCTTTAGACTAGCCAAACCCATTTGTTTATTTGTTTATCTATTTCTTTACTTTTGAGTTTTTGACTCCTGATGACTACCTGAATTAATCCCTGCAGTTCTGTTGCCTACATTTTGGAAGTGGTTTGCACTTACCTGCTTCCAAAGGCTGATGATGATTACCCAGCTGCCTTCCTGCCTAAAGCAGGACTAGAACGTACAATCACTTGTTTTTAGACCTGATGCCTTAATTACTGCACCAAAAATAATCTAGTGGGAACAAATTAATTAAATACATAATTCAACACCCCTGTGCTTGACAATTTAATCCAGGAATGTATTGTACATGAAAGAAATAGTATAGAAACTGGGCATCTTATTTCTAAACATATATTCAGTGCTTTTTCTGGAAAAAAAAAAAAAGGTGCCGGAACTCACACATGTCATACAACCCACCTTGCCTACCCCACAAAGTTCCATCCAAAAAAGGTGCTGGAACTCCGTTCTGGGCATTCTATGACAAAAAAAGCCCTGCATATATTACTCAAGCATTTATCAGATGTTAGCAAGGAATTTCAACACTGATTAGTGTCTATACTGAAGAGGTCAAAGTTGGATGCAGAATTTATATGTCTTTAAAATACTCAAAAATCCTTATAGCTACTTAGTTGTCCAAACAACTGAACTGGAATCTTAAAGTTCCACCAACCATTCTAAAAATAGTTTTTTTTAGTGGATAGGTATCCTTTTTCTTGGAGTGGATAAACTTTCCTCTATCTAAAACTTATTTCTGCAGGCAGGTTGTTCCACTGATTAAATGATAACA
>NW_015406980.1:0-2405 GCF_001527695.2 Protobothrops mucrosquamatus
TTCTCTCTCTCTCTCTCTCTCTCTCTCTCTCTCTCTCTCTCTCTCTCTCTCTCTCTCTCTCTCTCTCTCTCTCTCTCTCTCTCTCTCTCTCTCTCAACTTGCAGTCAGCTAGAGAGCTTTACGATGAGCCTACGTGAATGAGAGAGACGGAGATAGGATTTTAAGGCTGTATTGCAAACACTTTCTCATTTTGCAATGCATAATTGTGTGAAAAAGTGACAGGAATGCAATATTTGCAGGCAGGAATATTGGTGACACTGCCTTTTCAGATAAATGTTATCTATAATTTGAAAAGCGGGATTGAAATTGAAAAGAAGTCTTGGGCAGTGTTTTGAGTTCTCCTGAAGATGAACATAAATGCATGCGTTTGGAACAGGATGAACAGATATATATTTTTTAAAATAACAACAACAACAACAATTGTTCACACAAATTCAGGGTCCTGTACCAACCCAAACCTATTTGGTTTTTGTTGGTAATGCAAATGGAAACCACCATGAAATATTAAATCCAAAGTACATAGTTTAAGGGTCTAAGTAGCAGCTGCTCTATTTTCATTGTTTCCGTTTTCTCCCTCATATTCCAAATATAGGTAGTCCTTGACTTACAACTATAATTAAGCTCCAAATTGATGTTGCTAAGTGAGACATTTGTTAAGTGAGTGTTGCCCCATTTAACAACCTTTCTTGCCACAGTTGTTAAGTAAATTGTTAAGTTAGTAACGCGGTTGTTGTGAATCTGGCTCCCCCATTGACTTTGCTTGTCAGAAGATTGCAAAAGGGGATCACGTGACCCTGGGACACTATGCAACTGTCATAAATATGAGCCAGTTGGCAACTGTCTGAATTTTGATTATGTGACCCTGCCTGAGGATGCTGCAACGGTTGTAAGGGTGAAAAACGGTCCTAAGCCACTTTTTCGGTGACGTTGTAACTTTGAACGGTCATTGAATGAACTGCTGTAAATTGAGGATTCCCTGTAATCATATATAGGCACAATATACTCAGGCATCTTCAGCTGAGATACAGCGAAAGGAAACCTTTCATTCAGTGAGAATGTGGGAATTCTGGAACCAATCCCAGTTGAATGAAGCTGGGTCAAAAAAATTAGGAAAGATAATTCCAGCTACTAAATTAAACGAGAAGAACCAAAGGCATCCAGAGATATCTTCATATTCAGGCTTGATAGAAACAAGACAATCTGAGAGACACGGAGAGGAGATAGAATGGAGAAAGCCAGCTGGTTAACTGGTCAGCCACAAGCCCTGGGTGAATAGCCTTGGGTCTACAAAGATCCGAACTATTTCCAATCAGGGCTTCTATCATGAGATTATTCAAACAAACCAGCATCGGACAGAATATCTGAACAAACGAAGGCAAATATACATGTCCCAGGATAATGTTGCAGCATCTAATCGGTCATCAGGATCGGAGATTTAGGCTTCCAGGTTTTTGGACTTGTGCTGAAGCCTATCCTCGGGAACCTTCTCTATGTGTGCCTTAATATCTTTTTCTTTTAAATATTACTTACTCTTTTATCATAGAAATAGCTTAATATTAATATCTTAATCTAGCTGCTGATGGAAACACAAGCTTAGGACTCTTCACAGCTTATCATACAGTGTATGTCTGCAGTGTATGTTCAAGAGAGTTTTGAAATTTGGTAGCATGGATGGAGGATTTGGTCTTGTGTTAGCCTCTTCAGTTCATGTGGACTCACAACAGCTTAGAATCATAGAATCAGAGGGCTGGAAGGGACCTTGAAGGTCTTCTAGTCCAACTTGGAAGGCTGGAAGGTGACTCTGAAAGATCACGCTGGGATCTTTCTATTCCTGAAGTGCTACAGCTGCAAATGATGATCTAGTAGTGTGTTCTTCCTGAGCTGAGCTGTGTTAAGAACTCATTAAAAGAAAAAAAAGAGAAAAAAATAATACATGTAAAATCCTTCTCAAATAAAAGATACACTCCATCTGTCTCTTCCCACCCTGCTAAATATATTAAAGCTTTGAACCAAAAAGCAGTCAAGTATCTTGCATGATTGCTATCCTCTTCCATTCTAGTTTTTTTTTTCTCTCAAAATTTTCTGGAGATTTTATTTTTGCTGTCTGACATTTATGGCAAAAAAGAAGGAGATGATATCTCTTCGCCCCCCCATTCTGTATCTAGATTGATCTAGTTTACTTTTTAAATCCAGATTCTGGCTGACAGGGGAATTCTGGGAGTTGAAGTCCATGTGTTTTAAGATTGCGAGGAACACTCCATTATGTGATTCCAAGAAGCAAAATGGTTTATAGGCCATTCTTTGTGTGTAGCTGGAATAAACCTTTATCCGTTGAAAACAGCTCCAGCCTCACTATCTTGGATCTAACAATGGCATTGACTTTCCATAATTCATGGAACTATTCA
>NW_015406981.1:0-2405 GCF_001527695.2 Protobothrops mucrosquamatus
AGGGTTGGGGTTTTTCCAAATAACATTCTCAATATTTAGCAAACAGCATAACGTCTGGGTTCATGTGTTTAACAAAAAATAATAGATACTTATCATAAACAATATGTTAATTAATCGCTCAATAGTCTTCTTCTTGCTAATATATATATTCAACACCTAGTCCTTCTTTTTAGTAGACTAGACATACCCAGTTCCTGCAGCCGTTCTTCATATGGTTTAACCTCCCATCCCCTGATCATCTTTGTTGCTCTTCTCTGCACTCTTTCTAGAGTCTCAACATCTTTTTTTACATCGTGGCGACCAAAACTGGTCGGAATTACAGAAAGAGGCACGCACGATAGTTTTCAGGGCATCACGGCAACGAGGCAAGTAAGAAAACAGTAGCGGAGGGCGCAAACAGCGAAACGGTTTCATTGTGTGCAAAAGTGCTTCTCGCCCAAACTTGTAAAGCGGAGGATCTGTTTGTCAAGAGAGTGAGGTATTTTGCATAAATGGCAGTTGAAGCTTTTATCTTAATGTCAGCGCTTTGTTCCAGCTGACCCTCTTTTGGCTGAGAGCCCAAGTTGAAGCTATTGTAGACTAAACAAAGCAAGCTTTTTGCTGAAAAGGAGGAAATAGAGGAAGTGTTGTCAAAAGGCTTTGGATAGAAGCCCAGATGGCAGAGCAGCAACGGCTGGGGAAGGAAAGAGGACAATATATGGCCATGTCAGGAGAGGAAGGTGATGATAGGGCAGGTGGATTGAAGGCCACCTCTCCTCATGAGGAATCCACCTGGATGGTTTTGGTGACGTGGCCTCTCCTAGTCCCTTTTGCCAGGATGGAATTGAGCTGAACTTGGTCTCCAAGGTTTAAAATCATTACAAAGGTCAGCCAAGTTCTCAAGATAATAGTAATAATAATAATAATAATAATAATAATAATAATAATAATAATAATAATAATAATAATAATAATAATAATAATAATAATAAGTTGGAAGGGACCTTGAAGGTCATCTAGTCCAACCCCTTGCTCAGGCAGGAAACCCTAATACCATTTCAGACAAATGGCTGTCCAGTCTCTTCTTAAAAACTTCCAGTGTTGGAGCATTCACCGCTTCTGCAGGCAGGTTGTTCCACTGGTTAAGTGTTCTGACTGTCAGGAAGTTTCTCCTTAGTTCTAGGTTGCTTCTCTCCTTGATCAGTTTCCATCTGTTGCTTCTCGTCCTGCCTTCAGCCGCCTTGGAAAATAGCTTGACTCCCTCTTCTTTGGGGCAGCCCCTCAAATACTGGAATACTGCTATCATGTCTCCCCTATTTCTTCTTTTCTTTAGACTAACCCAGGGGTCTTCAAACTTGGCCCTTCATAAGCCATAAAAAAATTGAAGTCCATTTCAATTCCCAGAATTCCTCAGCCAGTCCACAAGTCATAAAAGGGCCAAGTTTGAAGACCCTTGGACTAGCCAAACCCAAGTCCTGCAGCCGTTCTTCGTATGTTTTAGTCTCCAGGCCTTTGATCATCTTAGTTGCTCTTCTCCAAATTTTTTCCAAACTCTCAGCATCTTTTTTGTAATATGATGACCAAAATTGGTCTGACTAGGGTTTTATAAAGTGGTACTAATACTTCGTGTGATCTTGATTCTATGCCTCTGTTTATACAACCCAGGATTGTGTTAGCTTTTTTTGGTTGCTGCTGCACACTGCTGGCTCATCTTCACAAGGGACTGTCTAGAAGTCAGATGGTGTTGCTACTGTGCAGACGTTCTGTATCCCCATTACGAGTAGTCCTCCATTTACAACCACTCGTTTAGTGAGTGACCTACGTTATACTGAAAAAAATGACTTACGACTGGTCCTCCGCTTACGACGGTTTCAGCATCCCCGGGGTCAGATGATCAAAATTCATAGCTTGGGTTGAGAGAGAGGAAGCATCTCTGGCTGACGGTGCATTGCATCCAGATCTCCCTGGTGCCAGCCTAAAACCTTCAGCACAAGGCCAGGTTGAAACGTTCCCTCAATTTCTTCCACACCAGGAAGGACTCATCTGACTGCCGGCTTCCTCCGGGTTGTGAATTTCTCCACAGTACTTCCTTTGCACTCACACAGCCCCAAGCAGCTCATGCCAGGGACCCATCTGGCATGGCTTGATAGCTTTGGAATAGCAAGGGCCGTCTTGGTAGAATCCAATCTGTTCTCTTGTGACTGAGTCATCGCTGACGTTAGGCAGAACCTGCAGCCATCTGGAGAAAAAAGAGAGGTGGTAAAAGGCAGGCAAACATGGTTTAATGCACTGGGCTGTTTTCCTTGCTTGCTTTGGGATTTTATATATATGGATAGTTCCTTGGGAGGCCTGTCAAACTCTTCCAACCTTCCTGTCTACTGATGCATTAATAATCCAATCAAGGGGAATCTGTGTAGCTCAGGGTT
>NW_015406982.1:0-2405 GCF_001527695.2 Protobothrops mucrosquamatus
TCATTTAACATTTGCTGGCATTCACTCTGTTAACAATATTTGGGTAGCAACCTAACCGCTTTAAAATGACAAGTTGTTCTGTACAATTATAGTAATTAGTAAGGCAAAATTAACATACTTAGAGACATCCAAAATTCCCCCAAGTCAAGTAAGTATAAAGTATAATTACTGAAATGGCTATGTCACTCTAGAACACAGTATTTTATATTTGGGTTAATTATATTTTTAGTAGTTTGGATGATTAAAGATTAGGGAAGAAAATCAAAGTGGTAGAGTATTAGCAAATGTTTGACAATTCTTCTTCTTCAAAAGGCAACAGTATATCAGTAGTCAGCAGATAACATTAAGAACATCATTTCAATTTAAACCTAAAACTTTGTTTTTAACTACAAGGAGTTTTAAATCAAAGTGATGCAGCATTTACACATGTCATTTCAACATGGAATGGAAGCAATAAAGTGATAGATAAAATAAAGAAACACCCAGTCTCTGCTGCAGGTCCTCAACTAAATCTACCTAGGGCTGGACTTTCAATAAAACACATTTTTTTGAGATAGTGTTTTAGTTGGACTCTACTACTTCAGCTGTGTGGCCCAGTGAGAAAAGGCATCCATTGCCAAAGCACAGAGCAGACCAAAAAGCATGTTCTGGAACTGAACAGAACAAAGGCCAATTGGAGATTACATAAGCTTCTCACTTTTAAATATGCATTTCTATTCCCATATTTTCTCTATTTTTGTTGTTGTTGTTGTTGTTCAAAAGAAAGAAGAGCATTGTCTCAGCTTCAAATGGTTGTTTAACCAGACGTTTTGGGGACATTGTGTGGGGTAATACTTTTGTTACCAGCATGAGGTAATAATTACTTTTGTTCCAGAATGATCCACTGTGCCATTATGTCGTATTTTAGAAACATGGCCAAGTGGCCAAGCTATTATTTGTCATCTCAGTGCATTCAAAGAAAAGAAAAAGAAGAAAGATGGGTTAAAGTAAAGTTAAGGCTACTTTATAAAAATTATTGAAATGTATCCATGTCCTCCAAATTAAGTCACTCCTGGAGAAATATTTTTGCTGCTTCCCTTTTAATTGAGGAAAATTAAAATGGAATTCAATAAAATAAATTGTATTTATTTAATAAATGTAATAAATAGAAATAAAATCTTTTTATAAAGTTATATTACTTCAGACTGAAAGAATACAAAGAGGAGCTTAAGCAGTTATTGCTACTCCTCAAGTATACCAACATGGAATTAAATAAGTAAAGATTTGCAGAATTAAATATCAGGTTCTAAAGCCAACCAGCTTTCAGGTATACTGCCATAATTTCATTCTGAAAGTAGCTTAGGTTCCAAGTGACATTGTTTTTATTCCGAATTTCTTTACAGCAACACTTCCAACAGATTTACAGTTTAGTGAGCATAGCTTAAATAGGCAAAATAAATCATATTTACTTATTATATTTATATTTTGTCTTTTCTCAAATCAAAGAACAACCTGGAAAACATATAAAATGTCAGTCATGGATGTGGAAAAATTCAATTCATCCATAAATATAAACTTGCAACTTATATTAATTTTTGCACTGACTACAATGTAAACAAAATTATATATTAAAATTATGCAAATAATCTTTCATTTAATGGTGGAATAGAATGACAGCAACCCCTTTTTATATTAATTGGATCAATATGTAGTTCTCTGCTACTTGGCACGATCTCTTCATCTATCATTATGTCCTGGAACTTATAAGTAACATCCTTTGTCTTCTCTTATTATTAATTTGCTTTTAGCCTTATTAGGAAACCAAAAGATATCTGCGGTATAAGAGTGGCTGAAATTGAAGATGAACTATTGCTATATGCTGATTATATATTTAATAAATTATGCTTTTTCTGTACAAAAGAAAAATCATATTGTAGATGAGGATATAAAATACTAAGCTATCCATCTAATATTATAGGCCTCCTACAGAAATTTGTAAACATTGGAATAAATTCTGTTAAATATCAAGGAATAATTAGTTTAAAGAAAGTTTTTTTTTTATTATTATTATTTCTGGATGCAAAATCAACTGTTCAGTGTTGGAAAGAGAATGAAAGTCCACATTTATACCGTATTTATTGGCGTATAACACGCACTTTCCCCCCCTGAAAATAGGGGGCAAATGATGTGTGCGTGTTATACGCCGATATAAGGTCTCCGCCGCGCGGCCCCACCTCGGCCCGGGCAGCCACGGCCCTTCCCCGTCCTCCTGCTGCCGCTGCCGCCGCGGCCCTTCGCCACCCGGCCCCACTCGGCCCGGGCAGCTGCGGCCCTTCGCCGCCCGGCCCCACTTCGGCCCGGGCAGCCGCGGCCCTTCGCCGCCCGGCCCCACCTTGGCCCGGGCAGCCGCGCCCCTTCCCCGTCCT
>NW_015406983.1:0-2405 GCF_001527695.2 Protobothrops mucrosquamatus
GTTTAGCCCCCAAAATACGTGGCATAAATATATTTAAACCTGTGCAGAGAACCTGGGAAGAACCAATAAAAGTGAATATATGTAGCTCAGGGTTGAACTGTGGAATCCTTGGCAGTGCTTGCAAATAAATGACCAAGTTCAGAGAGCACCAAGGGCTGCACAACTTTGGAAGGGGATTTTTAGGGCTTTCCAGAACAGTAAGTAGGGACTCTTGCATTTCAGACGTCTTGCTTTGCTACATAAATCCAGCGATAAAATGGCTGCAACAAAGTCTCAGGTTTTCCTTTTTGAAAATACTGATTTATAACAGCCAATCAAAACTATATTTTTTATTTATATTATAAAAATTATCATTTTTATTTATATACATTGTAAACCACAATACTATCATTTTCATATTCATGACCATATTCATCTGTTCCTGTGTACTTCCCATTTTAATTTTGCTATTGTCTTCTGGATATACAGCATAGGTCTGGGTAACCTGCAACTTTTTATATGATGCAAAACTACAGTTTTCATTCACAAACATTGAACATACTGGCCCTCAACATATAGAGAGGGCCACTGGTCCCTTTGCACCATTTGAAAATGGTTGGTATTTAAACAGTTGGAATGTTCAATTGCTAACTTAGAAATTGCTCACTACATATATCAATACTGTATGAAAACGATTACCGGTACGTATATTTATTATTCCACTACAAACAGTTTCTATTTAAAACCACTAAATCTATCCACAGTCCACATTATCTAAAATTACAATCACAACAAGCAGAGAATAGTAAGAGCTGGAGTCCCATATAAATGAGCATAATATAAAGCATTTAACAAGCTTCAGGAAAAGGGATTAAAAAATGGGAAGAAGAAATAAACCCATTAGCTGATGGGAAATGGATAATGTCTTGGTCCCTGAAGCATTTGGGTGCCCCTTCATGTGATTCTGCACTAATCTGGAAGCACACTTAGACGTCTGTATTCTCATGATGCCAACAATGCTGAAGGGCTGAGCTAATTTATTCTGAGTCAGTTGGTTTAGTTAGTTGAAACCCACTGGGAAACCAGTGGCTTTCTCTCCTCATTCCTGTCTCCTAAGCTTCAGTTCTCTAAAATAAATGCTGGCTTGACAGCTTTATAAGTTGTCCTTTGGAGCTCAGATAAAAGGAGCAAGGTGAAATTGAGATGCATTTTATCAGAAACAAATGACAGTTTTCTGTTCTATTCTGCTATGCACTAGCAGTCATGCAAAGCACCAGGCTGTTTTTATTTCTATTTTTTTTTTCTGGTGAGGGTTCCTACAGAACGTGCAGGAGTTCAGGACAAGAAGTTATTTTCATTCCTTGTTACTAGCATCTCAAGTCTTGAATGACGGTCAGAGATGTCTTCAAATTACTTCTGGGGGCATTATCTCAGGCTTCATTTCCACTCTCTATTCTCTCCAAAGTAGTTTGAAAGTAACCTACCAACGATCACTCTCCTGACCTTAAGATGCTGGGATCATAACCAGTGATCCCTCTCCACATGACCAATAATAGCAAAAAAATATCATTTCATTAGAGCCTCATGCAAAGTTCTAGAGCAACAATAACAAAATCTCATTTCATCCTAAAAGGAAATGGAGTTAATTTGTCAATTATTTTTGAACATTTGTCTGGTAATACTCCCACCACCACCCAAAAACCACCATGATTTTTTTATGGGTTGATGCTGTCTGGCTATCACATGTTATTCTTTTTTTAATGAAAAATTCCAGTGAAAGCTGTGAAAGTAGTAGTATGTCATCATTTTTTCAACTAAGCATTGTCCCAGTAGAGGGCTAGTTTGGTGTAGGGCAGGGGTAGGCATAAAAGAGCCAAGATTGCCTACCCCTGGTGTAGGGGTTAAGGTTAAGGCACTCGGTTAGAAACTGAGAGGTGGTGGATTCTAATTCCACCTTAGGCAAATCACTTCTAAAATCTTGCCAAGAGAACTGCAGGGTCTGGTCCAGACAATCACCAAGAATCAACATTGACTTGAGACATTAAAAAAAAAACAAAAACACTTTCACAATGTTTCAAACTAGGGTTTCAGACTGTAGTAGTGGAGAAAAAAGAAACAATAAATTCTAAATCATACTTTTTAGGTCAAAGGCAGTGGTGGGATTCAGCCAGTTTGCACCAGTTCAGCAGAACCAGTAGCTAATATTTTGTTGCCCAGGCCCAGAATCGACTTCCGGAAGCGGCATCCACACAGAGAACCGGTTGTTCCCATATTTGAATCCCACCACTGGTCAAAGGAAATTATAGAAAAGGCACTGGAATATCCCACATCTCTTTACTGAATGCAAAGGGAAAGTTTAAAAAAACTCAGGCAGCTTAATGCTCTCCATGTCTTCACATCTCCAGTCAAAAAGAAACAGAAGGCAG
>NW_015406984.1:0-2299 GCF_001527695.2 Protobothrops mucrosquamatus
GCATGGGGGAACTATGGCCCCTTCATGACTCGTGGACTTCAACTCCCAGAATTCCTCAGCCAGCATGGGGGAACTATGGCCCCTTCATGACTGGTGGACTTCAACTCCCAGAATTCCTCAGCCAGCATGAGGGAACTATGGCCCCTTCATGACTGGTGGACTTCAACTCCCAGAATTCCTGAGCCAGCCATGCTGAGGGGAAAGGGAGAGGTTTCCAAGCTGAGCCATGCTGGCTCAGGAATTCTGGGAGTTGAAGTCCACGAGTCATAAAAGAGCCAAGGTTGCCTACCCCTGCTCTAGGGTTTCCTGCCTGAGCAGGGGGGGTTGGACTAGATGACCTCCAAGGTCCTTCCAGTTCTATTGTGATTGATTGAGATGGCTGGCAAATAAATTTGGTAATAAATAAACATAGTAAAAGAGGGAACAGGGTGCTTGAGAAGCGAGAAGACTTCCGTTCCCGGCCTTCCCCCACCCACCCCACAATTCCCAAGGGGCTCAAACAAAATTACACAGCCAAATTTCGGCTATTTTAGCCCTGAAACACAGGCAATTTACGGATTTTTTTGTGTGGGGGGGGGAAGAGATTCAGAGACAACTGCTTCTCCTTTCCATCGCTAGCCTTGAAAAACCGCCATAGAGACAGTCCTCAAGTTACAACGGTGCATTTAGTGACCGTTCAAAGCTACAACGGCACCGGAAAAAGTGATTTATCACCGTTTTTCACACTTACGACCGCTGCAGCATCCCCAATGGTCACGTGATCAGAATTCAGACTCACATTTACGACGGTCGCAGCATCCAGCGTTCACATGATCCCCTTTTGCGACCTTCTGATAAGCAAAGTCAATGGGGGGGGAAGCCACACCCGCTTAGCGACCGTGTTGCTAACTTATCCACTGCAGTGATTCGCTTAACAACCGTGTAATTAACAACTCCCGAGATTCCCTTCACGACTGTGGCCAAGGCTGTAAACTAGAGCAAAACTCACTTGACTGCTGTCTCACATAGCAACAGAAATTTAGGGCTGCATTTTGGTCGTAAGTGGAGGACTGCCTGCATTGTTCATTCCCCGGTGGCAAAACTTCATTTTGCAGTGAAAAAAGGGCCCAAAAGGAGTTTTTTTCGGGGACAAAATCCCCACCGGGACGATGCAGGGTTGCAAACCAGGATCTTTCGGGGACCCTCAGGAGCCACGTCGGGGTCCCCCCCACCAGGGGTCAAAATGAGAAAGAAAACCATACAGCGTTTGACCCAGTAAAAAAATCTGCCTTTTCCTCCGGATATTTTTGCTGAATGGAGGATAAAAATACCCTGACTGAACTTATTTTAGTTTCCGGGAATATTTGCATTTTGACATGTCATCTCAGCACGGGATCACCGGCTCTTTCCCAACGCCGAAGCCTCCTTCGCTGACACACAAAAACACACACACACACACACACTCTACAAATTCTGCCTCTGCTGGTTTCTCCGTGGCTGAAGGGCATTGACTGCTACGTCTTGTAGCTTTCGGTTCCCTAATTCCGTAACGGAACTTAAGGAGGCCCCCTTTTCTTCTCAGCCACAGATAGTCCTCGCTTTACGACCACGACTGAGGCCGAGATTTCCGTTGCTAAGCAAGACAGCCGTTCAAGGGTCTTGCTTAAGCTGTCGGCTTTGCCACGCTTTACGACGTTCCTTGCCCCGGTTGTTAAGCGAATCCCTGCAGTTAAGTTAGTAACACGGTTGTTAAGTGAATCCTATTGACTTTGCTTGTCAGAAGGTCGCAAAAGGCGATCACATGACCCCGGGGACATCGCCACCGTCGTAAATATGAAACGGTTGCCAAGCGTCTGAATTTTGATCACATGACCCTGGGGTTGGTGCAACGGTTGTAAGTGTGAAACACGGTCCTAAGTCCCTTTTTTTTTTCCCAGGGCCGTTGTAACTTCAAACGGTCATTAAACGAACGGTTGTAAATTGAGGATTAGTTGGGTTCTGTTATTCTGCTTGGATTTTCTGAATACAATAGAGCTGGAAGGTCTTCTAGTCCAGCCCGCTGCTCAAGCAAAAGACCCTATGCCAGGGGTAGGCAACCTTGGCTCTTTTATGACTCGTGGACTTCAACTCCCAGAATTCCTGAGCCAGCCATGCTGAGGGGAAAGGGAAAGGTTTCCAAGCTGAGCCAAGCTGGCTCAGGAATTCTGGGAATTGAAGTCCACGAGTCATGAAGGGGCCATAGTTTCCCCATGCTGGCTGAGGAATTCTGGGAGTTGAAGTCCGCAAGTCATGAAGGGGCCAGAGTTCCCCCATGCTGGCT
>NW_015406984.1:10865-13270 GCF_001527695.2 Protobothrops mucrosquamatus
CACAGAGGCCCAAAAAACGAAGGGGGGGGGCGGTTTCCCAGCATGCTGTCACTTCTGCATCCTCTAAAAATGTTTGAAATCCGCAAAGATGCGGACCCCACCCTGGGATTGGCACACAAGGGGATTGCCCACCAGAAGAATCCTGCAAGCCATTTTTCTGGGCTGGAAATCTGCAATGCAAAAACCTCTTATTTTTCAGGAAACTGCACCACTGCCTTCCTGGTACCGTCCCCGCTCTTGATTTAATTTAACCTTTTTTTTATTTCCTTAAATACGCTTTTCAAAATTATGCTTTTCTGCCTACTGCAAGCTGCCCAGCAGAGTGATGGGAGACATGGAGGGGGCTGTCCCAAAACTGTAGTGAATTCCTGGAAGCCTGGCCTCCAGACACATGGGCCGTCACTAGGCACATAGAGACGAACAACGTTTACACGCCGTTCCAAAGAGACAATCAAACAGCTGCGAAGGAAAGAAAAAGCACCTTCTCGCCAGCAATCGACGCCCAGATAAGCAGATATGAACAGCAAGATTTTTCTAGACCGAGAATCAAGGCATGAACCAAAATCCCAATCAAGGAACTATCGAGTCAGACAATCAAACAGTAAACAACAGTCTAATCAAGGCCTCTTCCATCGACATTGACTGGGCTGGGGGGGGGGGGTGAGAAGGCAATGTATATAATAAGCAGAAGGCAAACTCCACTCAATTATTGCACTGATGATGTTTCATGTTGGGTTATAAAACATCTGCAAGAAAACCACCAAGCTCAGAGAGCACCAAAGATCCCACAGTCATCCTCCTCCTCCTCCTAGCACTGATGATGTTACTTAGTTGGGTCATGAAACGTCTCCAAGAAAACCACCCAGCTCAGAGAGTGCCAAGGACCCCACAGTCCTTCCTTCCTTCCTTCCTTCCTTCCTTCCTCCCTTCTAGCACTGATGATGTTACCTAGCTGGGTCATGAAATGTCTCCAAGAAAACCACCAAGCTCAGAGAGCACCAAGGACTCCACAGTTCTTGTCTTCTCCTACTCCCCCTCCACTTTGCAACCCCCCCACCCTTCTAGCACTGATGATGTTCCCTAGTTGGGTCATGAAACATCTGCAAGAAAACCACCCAGCTCAGAGAGAACCAAGGACCCCACAGTCCTTCATTTCTTTCTTTCTTTCTTTCTTTCTTTCTTTCTTTCTTTCTTTCTTTCTCTTTCTTTCTTTCTTTCTTTCTTTCTTTCTTTCTTTCTCTCTCCCTCCCTCTCTCTCTCTCTCTCTCTCTTTCCTTCCTTCCTTCCTTTCTTTCTTTCTTTCTTTCTTTCTTTCTTTCTTTCCTTCTTTCCTTCTTTTCTCCTCCTCCTCTCTGCAAGCCCCCTTCCATTTTAGCAATGATGATGTTCCCTAGTTGGGTCATGAAACATCTGCAAGAAAACCACCCAGTCAGAGAGCACCAGGGACCCCACAGTCCTTCATTTCTTTCTTCATTTCTTTCTTTCTTCATTTCTTTCTTTCTTTCTTTCTTTCTTTCTCCTTCCTTCCTTCCTTCCTTTCTTTCTTTCTTTCTTTCTTTTCTCCTCCTCCTCTCCGCAAGCCCCTCTCCATTTTAGCAATGATGATGTTGCCTAGTTGGGTCATGAAATGTCTGCAGGAAAACCACCCAGCTCAGAGAGCACCAAGGACCCCACAGTCTGTCCTTCCTTCCTTCCTTCCTTCCTTCCTTCCTTCCTTCCTTCCTTCCTTCCTTCCTTCCTTCCTTCCTTCCTTCCTTCCCTTCTCCTCCTCTTCCCTTCTAGCACTGATGATGTTACTTAGTTGGGTCATGAAACGTCTCCAAGAAAACCACCAAGCTCAGAGAGCACCAAGGACCCCACAGTTCTTGCCTTCCTTCTCCTTCACCTCCTCCTCCACTTCACAACCCCCGTCCCTTTTAACACTGATCATGTTCCCTAGTTAGGTCATGAAACGTCTGCAAGAAAACCACCCAGCTCAGAGAGCACCAGGGACCCCATAAATAATAAATAGCTCCCTTTAAAATGTTTGCATCCGCCTCTCCAAAACTGGAGGTGTCATTTCAGTTCCAGAATTCATGAGCTAAGATTTGCTCTTTGTATCTGCAAGTAGCCAAAGGAGACTTTTTAAAGACTGGGGTGGAGGGGAGGGGGAGAGTAAAAATCTTCATTTCCTTTCCTAGAGGGGAAACTGAGGTTCAGAAGGGGAGGGGTCTAGCCGTCCGATCAACGAAAAAATCCACAAATAATCAAAGATACCAATAGAAGACGATATTTGTAGCTCAAGGTTGAATTGTGAGGTCCTTGGTGCCCTCTGAGTTTGGTGGTTTTCCTGCAGATGTTTCATGACCCAGCTAGGGAACATCATCAGTGCTAGAAGGGAGGAGGAGGAGGAGGAGGAGGAGGAG
>NW_015406985.1:0-2405 GCF_001527695.2 Protobothrops mucrosquamatus
ATATATATATATATATATATATATATATATATATATATATATATATATATATATATATATATATATATATATATCAAGTGATGAGAAGGGCCCAAGGAACAAGGAAGGCAAGAGAAAACAAATAGAAGCCACTAGAAATGAATAGTTGCAATACTACATGTTTTTTTAATAATATGAATAATGATATGTCTGTATTTTCTCTCTTGAACTCTATACTTGATTGTATTGTGAAAAAAGTAAGGTTATACATTTAGGCAAGAAAAACCAAATGTACAGGTATAGTATAGGGGGTACCTTGCTCAATAGTAGTAACTGCGAGAGGGACCTCGGAGTCCTAGTGGACAATCATTTAAATATGAGCCAGCAGTGTGCTGCAGCTGCCAAAAAGGCCAACACAGTGCTAGGCTCAATTAACAGAGGGATAGAATCAAGATCACGTGAAGTATTAATACCACTTTACAATGCCTTGGTAAGGCCACACTTGGAATACTGCATCCAGTTTTGGTCACCACGATGTAAAAAAGATGTTGAGGCTCTAGAAAGAGTACAGAGAAGAGCAACAAAGATGATTAGGGGACTGGAGGCTAAAACATATAAAGAGCGGTTGCTGGAATTGGGCATGTCTAGTTTAATGAAGAGAAGGAAGAGGGGTGACATGATAGCAGTGTTCCAATATCTCAGGGGCTGCCACATAGAAGAGGGAATCAAGCTATTCTCCAAGACGCCTGAAGGCAGGACAAGAAGCAACGGATGGAAACTAACCAAAGAGAGAAGCAACCTAGAACTAAGGAGAAACTTCCTGACAGTTAGAACAATTAACCAGTGGAACAACCTGCCTCCAGAAGCGGTGAATGCGCCAACACTGGAAGTTTTTAAGAAGAAACTGGACAGCCATTTGTCCGAAATGGTAGGTTGGACTAGATGACCTCCGAGGTCCCTTCCAACTTTATTATTATTATTATTATTATTATTATTATTATTATTATTATTATTATTGTTGTTGTTGTTGTTGTTGTTGTTGTTGTTGTTGTTGTTGTTGTTGTTGTTGTTGTTAAATGTCTATCTATTTATTTATTTCACACACATGACTTAGTCCTAAATCATCTTTTTAGCCATCATCTGTCCACTGCAGGATGAAGGCCTCTTCCACGTGTTTTCAAACAATAGTCTCGAGCTTTCTTTTGCCAATTGGGCCTGCAATACTTGCTGATGTCATTGATCCGTCTTGTTTTAGGTCTTTTTCATGGATGCTTTTTATCAAGTGGGATCCATTCTGACTGCCTTGGCCCACCTGCCATCAGTAGTTCTTGCTATGTCACCAGCTCATGTCCATTTCGGTTCTTCTACTCTCTTGATGATATCATTTACTTTTGTTTGTTTTCTAACAAACTTTTGTGGGTCTTTCTACCTTGTCTTGTAATGCCAAGCATGTATCTTTCCATGGCTCTTTTTGCCACTCGTAGCTTTTGTATCGATTGTGAGGTTAGTGTCCATGTTTCACCCGCATATGTTAGAACAGGTAGCCCACATGGATCAAAACCTTTTCTCTTTCTTTGGTTATTTATTAAACATAACATGATTCTTTTTCAGATTTATTTTTAAGCCAAATGGTTCTCCTGCTTTGTGCAGCTCTTGTATGTGTCTTTGTAGCTCTTCTGAGTCTTGTGGGAAGAGAAGAACATCATCTGGAAATCTTAAGTGATTTAAATAGGTGGCATTGATTTTTATTCCATCTTTTGCCCAGTCTAGTTTGTGAAATGCTTCTTCAAGGCAGGCTGAGAAAAGGATAGGTGAGCCTGTATTGCTTTGTCGTACACCTCGTTCTATGTTGATTTCCTAAATCAGTTCTAAATAATGGAGCACAATTCTTGATTTAGAGAATTCCAGAATTTTGTCTTCTACCTTTTCCCAACCCAGCAGACCAATGGAAGATAAATTTCCTGAAATGCATGAATGGAATAATTAGACTGTGAGTTATAGCCCTGCCTTAGATATGAAAGCCAGCTAGGTGACTTTGGGTCGATGACTCTCTCTCTCAGCCTAACTCACCTCACAAGGTTGTTGTGGAGAAAATAGGAGGAGGAAGTAGTATTAGCCATGTAGACTGCCTTGCATTATTTATAAAAATAATGAAGGCAGGATGAAAATGAATGAATGCATGAATGAATGAATGAATGAATGAATGAATGAATGAATGAATGCATGCATGAATGAATGATCATCCAAACAATGTCTGTGTGCAATGTTGTATCTTTCTCCACATCCCATATTCAGGGCTGTACCCTGGAGACATTTATTTCTTTTAGCTGCAGGAGTTGGAAACTTAACACACTAGTTTAATGTTGTAAGTGACTTATTTAACTGAGATACTTTGCTTTGACTTTGAGCCTATTTAATAAAGCTAA
>NW_015406986.1:0-1295 GCF_001527695.2 Protobothrops mucrosquamatus
CTGGCCACAGCCGCCAACTGGTCGTCCAGTGTCAGCCGTGGGTCCAGGAGGACCCCCAAGTTGCGAACCCTCTCCGAGGGGGCCAGGGTTTCGCCCCCTATAGTCAGCGATGGAATCAGCTGACCATACCTGGGAGCCGGCAGCCACAACCACTCAGTCTTGGAAGGGTTGAGCCTGAGTCTGTTTCTCCCCATCCAGGGGTAGGCGTAGGGTTAAGGGTAGGGGTAGAGTTAGGGATAGGGGTAAGGGTAGGGTTAAGGTTAGGGTAGAGGTAGAGTTAAG
This sequence comes from Protobothrops mucrosquamatus, assembly GCF_001527695.2. Lineage (NCBI taxonomy): Eukaryota > Metazoa > Chordata > Lepidosauria > Squamata > Viperidae > Protobothrops > Protobothrops mucrosquamatus. The sequence continues at coordinate 283 of NW_015406986.1, forward strand.
ATTAGGGTTAAGTTTAGGGGTAGGGGTAAGGTTAGGAGTAGGGTTAAAGGTAGAGGTAGGGGTAGAGTTAGGCATAGGAATAGGGTTAAGGTTAGGGATAGAGTAGGGAATAGGGTTAAGGTTAGGGGTAGGTGTAGGCATAGACGTAGACGTAGGAGTAGGGTTAAGGGTAGGGGTAGGAATAGGGTTAAGGTTAGGCATAGGGGTACAGTAAGGATTAGGATTAAGGTTAGAGGTGGAGTGGGGTAGAGGTAGAGGTAGAGATAGGGCTAGGGCTAGGTTTAGGGGTAGAGTAATGGATAGGGTTAGGGTTAAAGTTAGGAGTAGAATTAAGGTAAGGAGTAGGAATAGGGATAGAGTTAGGGTTAGGCTTAAGGGGCAGCTCCTCACCTTCACCCCAATATCACGACTTTTGGCCCTCAACTTGTTGACCTGGGACTCAGCGATGTCCGCCCGCTCCTCGGCTTCGTCCAACTCGTGCTGAACCTTCCGGAATTTGCCCAAGTTGCTGTTGGCTTGTTCCTCCTGAGGGGAACCGAGAAGGGAGGCCTTGAAAATTACGGAGAGCTTTCGCCTCTGATGAGCAGCCACTACTACCGGTATGTCCTCCAGCCAGGATCCAATTCCCATTCAAAATGTTTGGCACACTCTAAGCCAGGGGTCTTCAAACTTGGCCCTATTATGACTGGTGGACTTCAACTCCCAGAATTCCTCAGCCAGGCATGCCTGGCTGAGGAATTCTGGGAGTTGAAGTCCACAAGTCATCAAAGGGCCAAGTTTGAAGACCCCTGCTCTAAGTAGTCCTCGACTTACACCTGTTTGTTTAACAGCCGTTTGAAGTTACCAAGGTGCTGAAAATATATATTTTTTTTATTGAAAAGTTTTATAAAAGTTACAATATAAACCCCAAAACCAACCCACCCTAAACCCCCCCTCCGTCCCCACTTCCCAGAGCTGAATACAGGCTTACAAATATAATAATCATAATCTAACTAACATTAATCAACTATATA
>NW_015406986.1:9855-12260 GCF_001527695.2 Protobothrops mucrosquamatus
GAAGAAGGAGGTTGAAGTGATGGAGGAGGAGGAGGGGATGGAGAAGGAGAAGTTGAAGTGATGGAGGAAGAGGAGGAGGAGGAAGAGAAGGAGAAGGAGAAGAAGGAGGTGAAGTGATAGAGGAGGAGGAGGAGGAGGAGGAGGGGAGGGAGAAGGAGAAGAAGGAGAAGTTGAAGTGATGGAGGAGGAGAAAGAGGAGGAGGAGGAAGAGAAGGAGAAGGAAAAGAAGATGGAGGAGGAGAAGAGGAGAACAAGAGGAGGAGAAGAAAGAGGAGGTGGAGGAAGAGGAAGAGGAGGAGGAGGAGGAGGAAGAGAAGGAGGAGGAGAAAGAGGAGGAGGGGAGGAAGAGGAGAAAGAAGTGGAGAAGAAGGAGGAGGAGAAGGAGAGGGAGGAAGTGGTGAAGGAAAGTTAGGTTGGACAGTTGTAATAGCGCTTAGCAATAGCACTTAGACTTATATACCGCTTCACATTGCTTTGCAGCCCTCTCTAAGCACTTTACAGAGTCAGCCTATTGTGCCCCCAACGATCTGGTTCCTCATTTTACCGACCTTGGAGTGATGGAAGGCTGAGTCAACCTTGAGCCGGTCAGGATCGAACTGCCAAACTGCTGGCAATCAGCAGTCAACAGAATTAGCCTGCACTACTGCATTCTAACCACCGCACCATCCCGGCTCATAATGACTTTATGGTGTCCCAAAGATGTTTTTTTTCACGAGGAAATCGGACTTTCTTGTTTCTCCTTTGAAGGCAGCTGGTCATTTGCATTCTTTTAGAGAGCCGTTGAGGCCACTTGGAGGTTTATCTGTGTCCTCAGGGTCACCTGAGGGGTGCAAATGGGTGTGGAGCCTTCTTGGAACTGCTGAAAGGACCGTGTGGTAGACTGGAGACAGATGGTGTCGTATCCCTCCCCCTTTGTTGAAAGAGGACTGTTCAATTTTGACACCAAGGTGGCATCCAGGTGGCCTCAACGACTCTCTGAAAGTTTGCAAATCACCAGCTCTGTCTGCAAGGAGTATAAATCTTTCCATTCTCCACCATCCGGTCAGAACTAAAGAAACTTCTGGGATGAGAAGCAAAACGTCTTCAAAGACGTCTTCAAAACAAGAAAGTCCAGTTGCCTCATAAAAAAAGCATATTTGGAAGATGTCCCCCTTAACATACTTTGTCGAAATTCCTTTGCTTCTTGTCCAGGGCAGCTGCGGCCGCATTCGAACGCTCCACGTCCACCATGAGATCTTCGATCTCGTTCTGCAGGCGGTGTTTGGTCTTCTCCAGCGAGGAGCACTTGGCGTTCACCGCCTCCACCGCTTCCTCGGCATCCTGAAGCCGCTGAGCCAGCTTCTTCCTGGTAGGGGAGAAGATGTCGCAATGAGTCAGCCCTTCCTCCCCAAAGCCATGAAGAGGCCATCCGGGATGGGACACCAAGGCTGAAGCGGGAGGTAGGACCGCCGTTGTTTTTCATTTACGGGTCAACTCAAAGCTAACCGTGAGTCCTCCAGCTTCTGAGGCAAAGTGAAAGTGAGGAAGATGGAGTCAGAGGAAGTCAGGATGGGGTGGAAGGAAGCCATCTTGAGGGACAAAATGTGTTGAAGAGGGACGAGAAGGAAAATGGGCATGAGGGGACCACCTGTCGTGTGATGGATCTTCTCTGGTACATGGATGACGATGATGATGGAGCTACTCACTTGGCCTCTTCTAGTTCCTCCGTTCTCTGGATGGCGTCAGTTTCATACTTGGTTCTCCACTGGGCCACCTCAGAGTTGGCCTTGGAGAGTGACCGCTGAAGCTCAGCTTTGGCCTCAGTTTCTTCTTCGTACTGTTCCCTCAGAAGGTCACAGTCGTGGCGGGCTGACTGGAGCGCGTGGGCCAAAGCATTCTTAGCCTAGAGGTGGAGAAGAGCAGAGATACAATTTCAGTGTCTCGTTCTTGGCCTAGCTAGCTCCATCTCTCTCAATTTCTCCCTCGTGACCCTCAGCCTGCAGGTTTCCCCCATACCTTCGCTTCTTCTTCAAGTTGCCTCTTCAGATCTTCTAGCTGTTGGGTGTAGGTCAGCTTCCCTCGGGTCAACTGGTTGACCAAAGCTTCCTTCTCATCCAACTGACGGGACAATTCACCTGGAATAAAAAAAAAAACAGGCAAGGGAGAATGATCAAAGTTCTCGCCAGAAGACTCACTTAGTGGTGGACAATTAATTAATTAATAATAATAATAATAATAATAATAATAATAATAATAATAATAGTAGTAGTAAAGTTGGAAGGGACCTTGGAGGTCATCTAGTCCAACCCCCTGCTCAGGCAGGAAACCCTATACCATTTCGGACAAATGGCTGTCCAGTCTCTTCTTAAAAACTTCCAGTGTTGGAGCATTCACCACTTCTGGAGGCAGGTTGTTCCACTGGTTAA
>NW_015406987.1:0-2404 GCF_001527695.2 Protobothrops mucrosquamatus
CACTTTGCAGCCTGTGGCATCAGATTTCTCTTAGAATGTAATTAATGAAAATGTTCTAAAATATCCTTGTGCATAATGGCCTTTGTTCAATAAGACTCTCTTCTGCCATGAAAGAAAGAAATATATCACCTTTAGTGTTTGGCTTCTCTTTACTGATGGGTTACTGGTAGGTAGAATTAAATATTGGAAGGGAACATCACTTTGGCTAAGCATACTACATTACAGAATTTGAAGGTCCTCTAATGCCATCACATGTAGAAGGTTTAATGGAAGCTCTCTTGGTTAACTAAGTTGAATCTATCTGCAAAAGTATACATTTCATGACAGAAATGTTCATTTGGTTCACAATCTTGAAACAGTTTGAGCATTAATCTAGATATATAAGTTATTTTTGAGGTCATTTATTCTTTCTTTCCTTTTTCCTGGTCTGGTAACTGAATCAGGGGCGGGAGAAAGAAGAGCCAGCAGTTTTCAGAGTAAAAACATTACAACCTTTTTCCTGGATCCTACATCATCATGGTCCAAGTGTGCAGAAACCAGAATCAGTCGCCAACAATTTCCTTTCTATGTAGAGCTAATTTGAATATGAAGATAGCCAGTTTTTAAAGAAATGATTCTGTTCCTGTTCTCCTGGGTTTTTTTGTTTTTGTTTTGTTTTTGCGTTCATTGCATGCCGCATCACTGCCTTTTTTTCTCAGAGAGCCAGCGGCAAAGTAGAATACACATGCTGAGCACATGGATATCAAGGGAGTCGTTTCCATGGCAATAGAAATCATGTGACAGGAACACATAGAGACCCGAGAAAGCTGTCGCTTAGCAACCTTAATCAGATAAAAAGATCTCTGAACTTCTCCTGCTTGTTTGTGTTTGTGTTGCTGTTCTGTTTTTTAAAAATACTGATGATACTTTAGAAGGAAATCCTTTTTTTTCCAGCTGAGTTGTTGATTTATTCTTTAAAAAAGAGACTACCCTCAACATTATGGTCTGTATTATTTCTTGTTGAATGGAAACAGGATTGGAATGGCAAGACTTTTGCCTTGAAGGCTTATCTAATGGAGTCAGGCATGAGGCTTTTGCGCTGTTTGGAACCAGAGCAGTCTTCCTGTTACAATATTTCCTAGCCAGGATGAAATATCAGGCTAAGGTTTTAAAAAACTCCATTTCTATTTTGCAAGGATGTATTAATAGCTGATAAAAAATATTAGGCAATTCTTTTGAAACAGAATTTTAGAAGTAAAAGACTCCACAACACAAGAGGAAAAAACAGGAGCAATCAATAACATACGGTGTAAGGACTATAATACCCACTATGTAGGACAGACAGGTAGACGACTAGGAGAGCCCATCCATGAACACCAACTAGTCAGAAGACAGGATGAAAACTCCTTAATCTAGCCACACATGGACAGACTCCACCATAGTTTCAACTGTCAGCAGCCTAGACCAAGCTATATCCTGGAAACTTGGTGTTCAGACAAGTTAGCCATCAATAGACACATAGAGATAAACCACGTTTACACATCATTCAAAAGAGACAATAAAAAACTAAAAAAGAAACAAAAAGACCAGAATACATCCTCTTCAGTAACTAACCCTCAGATAAGGAGGGATTAATATCAGGTAAACAAGCAGGCATAATATAATGCCCTACTGAGGGAACAACCAAAGGGAAAACCACATCCCCACCAACATTGACAGGGCAAGTCCTATATAAACAGGAAGAAACACTCACTAGCATTGATGATGTCAGGTAATGAAACATCTGCAAACAACCGACCAAGCTCAGAGAGTATTAAAGTTTCCACAATTTGAAATTGTTAGAATTAGAACTGGCTTTTTAGATACCATTTTATAGGAAGGATTTTAATAACTATGGAGAGAAGTTTTAATATTCCATTTAATTCATATATTTTATTTATTTATTTGTATCACACCTTTATTATTTTTATATTTTACAAATAATTCAAGGCAGTGAACATACCTAATACTCTTTTCCCCTATTTTCCTTATTTCCTGATTTACCAGTTGCGACCTTTTCTGGACCGGGATGCCCTACGCACGGTCACTCATGCCCTTGTCACCTCCCGCCTGGACTACTGTAATGCTCTCTACATGGGGCTCCCCTTGAGGAGCACCCGGAGGCTCCAGCTAGTCCAAAATGCGGCCGTGCGGGCGGTGTTGGGAGGGACTCGACGCTCCCATATAACACCGCTGCTGCGCGAGCTGCATTGGCTGCCTGTGGCCTTCCGGGTGCGCTTCAAGGTGTTGACTATCATCTTTAAAGCGCTCCATGGCATCAGACCCGGATACCTTCGAGACCGCCTCCTGCCGCAGATTACCTCCCATCGACCTGTACGCTCCCACAGAGTGGGTCTCCTCAGGGTGCCGTCGGCCAGACAGTGCC
>NW_015406988.1:0-2404 GCF_001527695.2 Protobothrops mucrosquamatus
AACCAGATTTATCTGATAAATCTTTAGCATATGATGACATCATAGTGCCTCCTTACTTATTCGGATCGTTTCATAAGTTGTATTCCCACAGAGAACCCGATCTTTGAAAGAAGAGTAACAGCTGGAGCTAAAGCTTGTCAGTGCAAATATTAACTATATTCACACAACAGCAAATCAGGGTCTTTCGCCATGACTGCTGATCAAGCTATAATAATATAGTTTGCCCAAACAGTAATTTCAAAATAAGCAAAGCCTATTATGGTTTTAGTGCAATGTGTGCAATCTGCGATTAGATCGAGCAATAGTCAAAACTTGTTGAACAAGTTTATTGTGATTTCTGAATTGAGCCAACTCGGTAAGATCCATAAAATAGAGGTCTCACAAATGAATGCAAATCTACGTGTCCCGGGATAATGTTGCAGGATACAACCTGGGTTGGTCATCACCACATTCTGGAAGACGGAAGTTCCAGTAGGATGGGCTCCAGCACAAGTCTGAAAGCTTGGAAGACTAAACCTTTGGTCCTGGTGACCGACCCAGATTGGATCCTGCAAATGTATTTCTTTCTATCTTCTTTGTTCTGAAGAAGTTGTAGAAGCAGGGAAGAAAATCCAGAGTATGTCTTCCTGATCAAGCAAAGACAGAATGCTACCGTGGCCTTATTTTAGGCAAGACACCAATCCTTGGATTGATATTGAAGTTCTAGTGCAGTGATGGCGAACCTTTTAGAGACCGAGTGCCCAAAAACCGCCTCCGCCCCATCCTGCCCGCTGTGCCCCACCCCATCCCACCCATGCTCCGCCCCCACCCCGCCCACCTGCAGGGCCACTCACCGCCTCCACGGCCCGACGCAGATCTCCCAGGTGGCCCAGCAGTGCCATGGTGGCCATGTCCTCCACCTGCACCCCGCAGCATCAACTGCGCATGATTGGACGTGAGGGCGGAGTCTTGTCCCAGTTGCCCGGCTGCCATATCCTTGGCTGTGCTGCTCTGCGCGGGCCATGCTCGGGGGTGACTCTCCTCCAGGGGGGCTACTGGTGAGGGGGCCATGGGGGGAGGCAGGGCTGGGGCGATGGTGTGCGTGCCCATAGAGAGGGCTCTGAGTGCCGCCTCTGGCACCCGTGCCATAGGTTCGCCACCACTGTCTTAGCCAAATGCTATTGTAGCTATAATAAACATACTTTGTGTTTGTTTCTTTCTAAGCTTAGATGTATCTGGTTTATTGTTGTTTTTGACATACTTGTAAGTTGACCTGTAATGTAGAATAAGCAGGCATTTAAAAAAAAACACCTTTGTGTCAGTTACACAAACCAGTTCAATCCTACCAAGATTGCCACTTCTTTCCCCCCCAAAAAATGTGTGGTTTGTTTCTGCGTACAGATTTCAAACCATCCAAAAGGATTCCGTGTCTTCAGTGGAGACTTCTGTGTTTGTAGTAGCCTATATATGATCAAAAGTTGTAAAATATGTATCTTTTTACTATCGAATCCTTTAAAACAGAGGTCCCCAACCTTTTGGGCACCAGGGACCCGTTCCGTGGAGAGATATTTTTCTGTGGACCAGATGGGGGCGTGGTTTTGTGTACTGCCTGCATCCTGCGGATGGGGCTTGGCTTGTTTGCGCGGACCGGTTTATGGCATGTCGTGGCCCCGGTGCCGGTCCATGGACTGGGGGTTGGGAACCCCTGCTTTAAAAGCCTAGCATAGGAAGAAGAAACCCGCTGATGTTCAGGTGGCATTGAAAATCCTACCCATGAATTAAGCTGTGAGGTAGGCTGTGAGTTAATTTATAATCACCATAGTATCTGATGAGCCACAAGTTCCCTACCTCTGGCCTAAAGGTAGATACAAACTATCATTTTGCTTAATTGGGATGAATACAAGAAGTTCTCGACTTACGACCACAATTGAATCCAAACTGTCTGTTGCTAAGGGAGATCATTGTGAAGTGAACCATTGCAGCTGTTAAATTAGTAACCCGGTTGTTAAGTGAATCTGTCTTCCCCATTGGCTTTGCTTATAGGAATGTTCCAAAAGGGGATCACGTGATCCCAGGATACTGCAACTGTCATAAATAAATAGAACCTGATTTTTAGTCATGTGACCATGGGGATGCTGCAATGGTCCTAAGCGTGAAAAATGGTTATACGTCCCTTTTTTCAGTGCTGTTAAAACTTTCAACCTGTTGTAAGTCAAGGACTAATTGTATATGACCTACAACAATTAGCATTGATTTCAGCTCCCTAAATTCTTGGAGATAGCTGCCAGATTTCCATCCACTATTGCCATCATAATATGATCTTTGACACAACTGTGAAAACTATTGGTGTGAGCAGTCTTAATAGGAATGAATTTAACGTTAATTAAAGTCAACTTTTGCCTCCCCCCCCCCCCCCCCCCCCCCC
>NW_015406989.1:0-1757 GCF_001527695.2 Protobothrops mucrosquamatus
GTCCAACAGATGGCGCTGTTTTTCAAAAAAAGCATGTTTTTACCTGTCACAGGTGTGACATCTATATAATATAGGTATATAAAAACACGCGCGTATTCGAATGCAACGTTGTGTCAAAATTTCAAAGCAATCGGTGAAGAACTTTCGGAGATTTAAGATTTTGAACAAACGAACATTTACATTTTTATTTATATAGATTTTCAAATTGATGGAGAACTGAATATATAACCAATTCACGACCGCATGCCATAGTGATGGCCCAAATATCAGGAAATGAGCTTTGTAGTGAGAAAATCTCCGTGTCATTTCTTCCCTTATTTGAAAGGAAGAAACAGCCACATACACAACCTTGAGCTGCTTTGAGAAAAGATGGGATATAAATACAATAAATAATCTAGTAAGTATCTGATTAGGCACATTCACTCTCCAAAATACAGAAAGCAGCTTACCAGATACAAGATAGGATGTGAGGAATGCAGAGTGTTTTATCCCCAACGTCTTTCAAGAAACAACTATATTAAAAGTTACCAATTATACCTAATTGCAGTTGCTGAACAAATAGCACCTTCTTTCCATTGTATCCTCTGCATAATGCCTCTCATCTGATCCAGTGTACCCAACAGAAAAAATTGAACTTTACTGGGCTGCAGCAAAATGCTATAAGCAACAATTAGTATTTAACTGTATTGTGATGCTATAGTAATACTATTTTTTTAAAGCAATTTTTTAATTCTATTCATAGGCTACTGGCAAAATATGAATTTCTTATAGTATTTTGATACAAAATAAACATCTTATAAAATGAAAAAATTCTGCTCTAAAAGTTGGAGATACTTTATATGATCTCCCCCCAACACAAAATTTAAACTACTAACCCTTTTCTTTAGACTGCTAGAAGAGAAATCCAATGTAAGTAGGGTAGGTTACTTAAAGTAACTGGTCCCTTGTACTATACGTACACCTGTTTTGGACAATATTAGTGGGATCAAGATTATGATTAATTGATGCCTGTGAAGTCAGCCATTTTTAAGCACAAATCATGCATTTTTCTATAAATCAGATTAATAGCAATAGCATGTAGACTTATGTACCACTCCGTAGTGCTTTACAGCACTCTTTGAGCAGTTTACAAATGTCAGTATACTGCCCTCAAAAATCTAGGTCCTCATTTTACTGACCTCAGAAGGATGGAAGGCTGTCAACCTTGAGCCATTCAGGATTGAACTGCTAGCAGTTGGCAGAATTAGCCTGCAATACAGCATTTTAACTACTGTGCCACCACTATCTTAATCATATAGCTTAGTAGTTAAATGAAAAATCTGGAAATTAAAACAGCCCCAAAAACTACAAGCAAACCATATAAGAACTTCTGCATACACACCAAATTTATTTTCATAAATATGATGTAAGAGAAGTCAAACAATTTTCCATTGAAAGCAATGTCCAAAGGAGATACTCATTTAATAGGGAAAATGATAAATGAATTAGGTATTTTGCTTATAGTTCCCTAAGAACTATAGTTTTGCAGGAACCATTGTACTAACACAGCTAAGGTCTATTTTGCATTGCAAATCATTATTGAACAGTATTTCCTGAAACACAGCATTCTTCTATGCACACTAATGCTTTATCAAATGCCTTATTTCTCCAAATTTGTCCACTCAATATCACAGAGTAACCAGAAGTCGATATTATGATGGAATTAGCTTGGCATTTCTTAACTTTGTGAATGTGGCAAAAATATACTAAGCATTATA
>NW_015406989.1:11277-13681 GCF_001527695.2 Protobothrops mucrosquamatus
TTTTTTTTTTTTTTTTTTTTGTCCTCTGGCTTGAGAGTCCTCCGAGTGGGACTTGGGGGAGGGAAGGGGAGGGGGCGTCTTTATTTTATTTTTTTTCATCCCGCTGTTTTCTGCTCCATAGACCGAGCTATGGAGCCGTCTGGTCAGCCGCGAGGTCCCGGATCCTACGGTCCCATGGACGGGGTGGTTGGCAAGGTAGCTTTTTTTCCCCCCCTTTCTCAATGCCGGGGAAGAAGGCGGCGGTGGGGGGGAGCGAAGGATCGAACCGTGTCTTCTCCCGCCGGGTTCTTCCATCTCGGACGAGCAATTGGAAGGCTGCCTCTGCTGAGGCTTGACGTTGAGGTTCTTGCTCTTTTGGGGGTCCCCCCCCCGCAGATCGGACCCAGAAGGAAGGAAGAACATGCGGAGTTAGATTAGGCGTTAGCGCAATGCCAGCCTTCCGAGGTTTAGAGCAAGATTTCGAATAGAATAGAGCTGGAAGGGACCTTGGAGGTCTTCTAGTCCACCCCCTGCTCAAGCAGGAGACCCTATACTAAAGGTTCTTCAAACTTGGCCCTTTGAGGACTTGTGGACTTCAACTCCCAGAATTCCTCAGCTAGGCACGCAGGCTGAGGAATTCTGGGAGTTGAAGTCCCAAAGTCCTGAACTAGACAGCCACCTGTCTGAGATGGTATAGCAGGGGTCTTCAAACTTGGCCCTTTGATGACTTGTGGACTTCAACTCCCAGAATTCCTCAGCCAGGCACGCAGGCTGAGGAATTCTGGGAGTTGAAGTCCCAAAGTCCTGAACTAGACAGTCACCTGTCTGAGATGGTATAGCAGGGGTCTTCAAACTTGGCCCTTTGATGACTTGTGGACTTCAACTCCCAGAATTCCTCAGCTAGGCACGCAGGCTGAGGAATTCTGGGAGTTGAAGTCCCAAAGTCCTAAAAGGGCCAAGTTTGAAGACCCCTGCTATACCATCTCAGACAGGTGACTGTCTAGTCCAGGGGTAGGCAACCTTGGCTCTTTTATGACTCGTGGACTTCAACTCCCAGAATTCCTGAGCCAGCATGGCTCAGCTTGGAAACCTCTCCCTTTCCCTTCAGCATGGCATGGCTCAGGAATTCTGGGAGTTGAAGTCCAAGAGTCATAAAAGAGCCAAGGTTGCCTATCCCTGGTCTAGTCCAGCGGCTCCCAACCTTTTCTATACCCCGCACCCCTAGAATGCTTTTGATATATTCTCACACCCCTTTACAACAGTTCGAAATAACAGCAATGAATTATGCATATATACACTATAATTTTGAAAACCCAAGTTTTCGCACTCCCTGGAATATTGTCTCGCACTCCCAGGGGGTGTGAGCACCCCCAATTGGGAACCCCTAGTCTAGTCTCTTCTTAAAAACCTCCAGTGATGGAGCGCCAAATATTTCTGAAGGCTGGTTAATTGTCCTCGCTGTTAGGAAGTTTCTCCTTAATTCCAAGGTTGCTTCTCTCTTTGGTCAGTTTCCATCCGTTGTTTCTTGTTCTGCCCTCTGGTGCTTTGGAAAATAGTTTGACCCCCTCTTCTTTGTGGCAGCCCCTCAAATACTGGAATACTGATATCATGTCTCCACTATTTCTTCTTTTCTTTAGACTAGCCAAACCTAGGTCCTGCAGTCGTTCTTCGTATGTTTTAGTCTCCAGGCCTTGGATCATCTTAGTTGCTCTTCTCTGAACTTTTTCCAGAGTCTCAACATCTTTTTGTAGTATGGCGACCAAAATTGGTTGCAATAAATAGTAGCTAAACTTACTGCGTTCCTGCATTGATGGATAACTTTATGCAGGCCGTTCTTTTAAAAAGATTCAAATATCCAGCCTTCCCCAGGACAGGGAATCGGTCGATCTATCAAACATCTGGAGTGGCAATCAAGCCAGGAATAAGGATTTAAGGAATGGAATAATACGTTAATATCGACCTTCTAAGGATGAGCAATGCGGAATTGTACCATTTTATAATGTTTATATAGCCACAGCAATTGTATTTACTGTTTATATTTTGAAGAGTGAGGTAGGGCAGCACAGGATAAACCCCCATAAAGCAGAGCGGCATGAAATAAATAGCCATCAGATCAAACAACCTTTTTATGTGACAATAACTTTATTTGAGCAGGAATGCTATTTTACGGGTTTTAATGGAGCAATAAAATCAATGGGAATAAAATATTTTAAATTTTTTTTTTTTACTGAGAGCCAGTTTGGTTTAGTGGTTAAGGCACCAAGCTAGAAACAAGAGACAGTGAGTTCAAGTCCTGCTTTAGCCGTGAAACCCAACTAGTTGACCTTGGGCCAGTCACCCTCTGGAGATGACCACCTGATTGCTAAACTATATATAACTATATGTTGCTTAAGATGAATCTGGAAGAAAAATTTGTCAAGGATTG
>NW_015406990.1:0-2404 GCF_001527695.2 Protobothrops mucrosquamatus
ATGTTGCCATATCCTAAAAGTGGTACAATGGGTGAAAAGGTTGAAAAGCCCTGTTCTAGATAGACCTTATGCTAGGAAAGATACAGTTTTTGACCATCTACAAAATATGTAGCATTTCCCTTCCCTTCCTTTCCTTCATCTTTTTTCTAATTCCTAAATAAGAATAAAACATTGCTGGATATTCAGATGGGAGAAGACCATAAAAACATGGATCTGACATTTAGATAGGACCAAGGTGGTTTTACATGTGTCTGATATAAATGTAGGTGTATAAATGTATTGGGTAACTGCTTTCACATTGTGTTCTATGGATTTTTACTCCATACTCTTTTTTTAGAAAAAAAAAAATCTAATAAATGTTTCTCTTTAAAAGATGCCCAAATCCTCCCCAGCTCTGAACTAATAGAGCTGAAGAAGATTTCCTCTCTCAACCAGTTCCTATCTATTACTACTGGCAACAACAAAATTAGTAGGGGGTGCTGCCGAGCTGATGCTCAGCTAGCGCCCCTAAACCGTGTCCGTAGGAAGAGGAGAGGGAAGGAGGTGGGATGTGTAGGGAGGTTGAAGGAGGAGAAAAGAGGGCGGACGTGGGGAGGGGGGGTTGCCGGGCTGTTTTGCAATATTAATGTATGTTTATGTTTGTATGTTAAAATTAATACTACTAAAGTTGTATTAATGTATGTTTATATTTGTATGGGGGGGGTTATTTCAAAATTAATAAAACAAATTTGGAAAAAAAAGTAGTTTTTATCTCCTAGATCTTACAGTAACCATTCCAAAGAACTTTTGTTTGCTGAACCCAAACCTACATCTTTGTATGACATGTAGATATTCCAACTATATAAAGGCCTGGAGACTAAAACATATGAAGAACGGCTGCGGGACTTGGGCTTGGCTAGTCTAAAGAAAAGAAGAAATAGAGGAGACATGATACCAGTGTTCCAGTATCTGAGGGGCTGCTATAAGGCAGAGGGGGTCAGGTGTTCACCAAAGCATCAGAGGGAAGGATGAGAAACAATGGTTGGAAACTGATCAAGGAGAGAAGCAACCTGGAATTAAGGAGAAACTTTCTGACAGTGAGGACAATCAACCAGTGGAACAGCTTACCCCCAGAAATCAAGGGTGCTCCATCACTGGAGATTTTTAAGAAGAGAGTAGACATTCACCTGTCTGAGATGGTATATTCCTGCTTGAGCAGGGGGCTGGACTAGAAGACCTCTAAAGTCCCTTCTAGTTCTATTCTATTCTATTCTATTCTATTCTATTCTATTCTATTCTATTCTATTCTATTCTATTCATATCAAAACATGTGATTGATCATTAATTATTACATGTGACAATAGATCCTTCCCCATAACTGAATTAAAGTGCTATCAAATCATTCTTGAGTCAGCACAAAACAATATTGGCATAAATTTTACTTTTCTTATTCTCAATTCCTATCATGCCTCCACAGCATATATTCTAAGTCACCTCCAAATGATGTTGTTCTGGTTACTGAGTGTGCTGCTGAGACCTTTTTTTTTTTTTCCATTTTCTTTACCTTGTTGGAAGACCAGAGAGACGTTGGCATCAACAATGGAGAAGATGATGGGTCTGAAAGAACTTAGGTAATGTTGCTATTCAAGAGAACAAAGGATGAGAATATATCACTTTATGCAATAATTAGAAGAAATAATAAAAACAAAATGTAACTACTGTCCAATGTTTTAGCCTGTTGAATTTGCTCTTTTCAAACAAACGATAATAAACTAGATATAGATATAAAATAAATTAAAATAAAGCCACCCAGAGTTGCTCAATAATGAGGTAGGCAGCCTATAGATTTAATAAATAAATAAATAAAATAATAGTTTAGGATGCATGGCTCAAAAATATTGATCAATATTTTTAAAAAACCAACTGTTATCTTGATTCTCACTTTCTCTCAAAAACAAATTACTACCAGTTGTAAGTAAAATGCAGGAATTGCTAAGTTTAAATAGGAAATCAAGTTTTTTTACTGAAGGTCTCAATTACCTATGCAACCATCAAAGAACAGCTAGATTCTTTTTCTTTTAAGAGGATGGCTTCAACGACATTTCTCTATTATGTTCATCCTGAAAAAGTTTGGAACTAATTATGAATTTATTGTACTATCATCGTGATTGCTCAGAAAACTCATACAAACATTGTGTGTCAAAATGTTAATGTGAGGAACCCCAGACGACTTCCGGTGGCAGGCGATTTCGCTGGTCGCAGCTGTTTGCTGCCTCCCGCCTGTTTTGCGTAAAAGCCGGTTTGACAGCCAGCATCTGCTGTCAAACGGCTTGATACCTTTCCCCTGGGCATAAGGGGATCGGTGAGCTGCCCGGGGTAGGAGTTGAGTTCCCGAGTCGTCCTATATGGACGATGTAGGCGAGAA
>NW_015406991.1:0-2404 GCF_001527695.2 Protobothrops mucrosquamatus
CAACTGGTACATCAGGCGAACCTGATAAAACGCCCCCCTGGTCACGGCCGACAAGTGATCTTCCAATGTCAGCCGTGCATCCAGGAGGACTCCCAAGTTGCGCGCCCTCTCTGAGGGGGCCAGAGTTTCGCCCCCTATAGTCAGCGATGGAATCAGCTGACTATGCCGAGGCGCCGGCATCCACAGCCACTCGGTCTTGATCTTGTATGCCAAATACATGAAAATATTCTTTATTGGAAGAGCATTATCTTCTTGGAGATTAATGAAGCCACTTAGTAGCCTATTTTGGAGACTCCAGCAACAGACGTTTGTGGCAACCTAGTCATTTGTGAAAAGAAATGCTGCTTTTAGATACTCAGTGCACTTTCTTTCCTAAACACGATTGCAATCAGAACTTAGGTCAGTTTGAAAGCTCCTGCAGTGATAATAACAGGGAACGTCCTGGTAGGGTGCCAGAGCTGGAAGTTTAGGAATTGATCTCTCTAGATTTCTATACACATTTTAATCCGTCTTTCAATTTTTAAAGTTACTTTCCTGACTCCAATCCCACCATTGTCACAGCCTGGAAAATTTGACCCCAGAAAGAAGCTTGGAGAAACAATGAATGCTTATAGTGAAGTGTTATGTTCAAAACAGTGAAACATAGTTTGAAAGATTTATCAACTTACTGCCAGTCTTCCTAACATATTACAGAATATGATAAGTATCGGTAAGATGTCAGTTATTCTTCCGCTCCATGCTTTGCATTTGGTATCATCACAAGCTTTGGATGAGTTCAGCCAATCCAAAGCACATCCATAATAATGCAAGCTAAGCTATTCTTACTCTCCTCCTTGTCCAGGCAGGAATCTTGTCTTTTCAGGGCTACAAGTTTGTACAATATGCTAAAACGGCACAACTTAAGATTTGATTGGTCAGTTATAAACTAATACCTATTATTTATATTATCATTTTAGCCATTGTGTAACCACTGTAGGATGAAGGCCTCCAACCAATTGGCTTTCTTTTGCCAATTGCGGCCGCAATACTTGCCGATGTCATCAATCCATCTTTTTTTTAGGTCCCTTTCATGGACACTTTTTATCAAGTGGGATATAATATATCTTGGCCAACAGGTATCAATGGAAGGTGATACAATAAAGAAAATTGAATAGCATGTTAAATGTGGTTGGCAGGCATTTGGCAAGCTAAGCATAATTTTCAAGAATCTTCCCCTACGCCTAAAGAGAAGAGTTTTTGATCAGTGTATGCTACCTGCTCTAACATATGCCAGTGAAACAAGGATACTAACCTCACAATCAATACAAAAGCTAAGAGTGGCACAAACAGCCATGCTCGGCATTACAAGACAAAATAGATATGCACATGGATTAGAGAACAAACAAAAGTATATGATATCATCAAGAGTAAAAAAATGGAAATGGGCTGGTCACATAGCCACCATCCTAGAATGGATCCCACTTGATTATTTATATAACAATCTTATTTCTCAAACATTTTCAAGGTTACACCACCACCTGGTAGAATACATGTATATACCATAAGTAGCAAAACTTAAAGAGATGCTACCTATAAGTCTACTGCCTACCCTAAAAAAGTGTGTCTTTCCATAAGAATTCAGAGTCTTAATGTCATTCTGCAGGACAGATTATCTAATACCATTTATCCTAACTACAAAGACAGGATAGCATAGCTCGATGCTCACAAATGAGTACCAAAACAACTGCTTTTGGTGTCCTGTGTTCCATTACTTTGCTTCTATACAACAGTAATTAATTAATCCCAGCTTGTTAAACCCACACAACAATGGGAAAATATTGATTTGCAAAAGGAACCAGTTCAATCCACTCTCTTACTCTTTCCAAATATTTCAATATTATCTCATTTATTTCAGGTAGTGTCGTTGTAAACATCTGCTCTAATTCATCTATCAGGTCTGCTGTCATTATGAACACCACTCTATTCCAATTCCCAAATGTAATAGCTTTTTAAAATAGCAATGAGGATTAATTTAAACCTATTTATATTGTATTTTACTGTACCCCTAATAATTGTATTACTGAAATTAATCTGAAAGTATCCATTCAGTTTTAATAACCTGAATAAACCGAATAACTACTTTTTTTTTCAGAATTCAGTATTATTAACAATAAAACCAGCTGTTTATAGTCCATTTTTAAATTTATAATCAACCTGTTAATAGCATAATATAAACTTATCTGAACTTCTAGTACAGGACTTTATAAATTCAATTCAGATCATTAGAAGAAAAAGAAAATTCAAAATGCCAATGTTTAAGGAATTTTTATTAAAGCAAGAATTGTATAATCCAAATTATGGTTCTTTGCTCAGCTATCAATCCTTACTGCTAACTACAACAGTAGTGATATTCTGAGCTTTTCCA
>NW_015406992.1:0-2404 GCF_001527695.2 Protobothrops mucrosquamatus
CTCTCTCTCTCTCTCTCTCTCTCTCTCTCTCTCTCTCTCTCTCTCTCTCTCTCTCTCTCTCTCTCTCTCTCTCTCACACACACACACACACACACACACACACACATACAGAGACCGTTCATTTGCTGTCAGTGGTACAGCTGAGCTGGGGAAAAAAAAATGCACCGGTAAGTTGCAAGGCTTTGAAAAACAACAACTGTTGTGAGAACAGAGAACGGCTGTTGTCCAATAATAGTGATGGCAAACCTTTTAGAGACCGAGTGCCCAAAAACTGCCCCTGCCCCTGCTCCACCCCCTTCTCCTCCCCCACTCCACCCCCCATCCCCTGCACCACCTGCCCGCAGGGTCACTCACCGCTTCCAGGGCCCACCGCAGATCGCCCAGGCAGCCCAGCAGCGCTATGGCGGTCACGCCCTCTGCCCACGCCCTGCAGCATCAACTGTGCACAATGGGGTGTGAGGGCAGAGTCTTGTCTACGCTGCCTGGCTGCCATGTCCTTGGCTGCGCTGCTCCGTGTGGGCCACGCTCGGGGGTGACTCTCCTTCAGGGGGGCTGCTAGAGAGGAGGGGGTCACGGAAGGAGGCGAGGCTGGGGCAATGGCACATGTGCCCACAGAGAGGGCTCCGAGTGCTGCCTCTGGCACCCGTGCCATAAGTTCACCACCACTGTCCTATAACTTGCTGACTGCCCAATGAGAATGAGTTTCAAACTTGCTGCCTCTTCCGGCTGAAAAGTTTGGTTTGGGGATCCTGAGATCACTCTCTGCAATCTTGAATGAATGAATGAATGAATGAATGACCTAAAAAAACCAGTTACGATGTTTTAAAAATAGGGTGCTTACCTACAGAAAGACTTTAAATTATACAGATTTCCACGACAGCCATGTTCTCCCAATTATTATGCTAATCCTGATTCCCTTGAAGTCATCTTCGGTCTTCATCTTTGTGGCTTAGGAGATTTTGATATCCAAAGCTTTTATTAGTGTGAGATTGCAGGAAGGGGCCATCCTTCAGGACAGCATCCTTCTTCCATTTTCCAGGACTTAGATTCCCTAAGAACCGCAACTAAAAAAACCTATAGTAGATCAGCCTCAAAACCCAAGAAAATAGACAGGGGATCTGTCCGTCCAGCACCACCATGTCTCAAAGCAGCTTTTTGTTCTTTGAAGGGAAAAATATGTGCGATACTGTAGGATTTTCTTTTCTTTGAGAGGGGGAGAACTTTTGGCTAACATCCTGAGGTAAAACTCATATCCAGAGCAGAGATGCCTCCATGGTCTCCATCTATCCTCATCATGGTTTCCAGGTGATCGTGATGGGATGAAATCTAGTGCCAGTGCATGTAGAATGCAAATAAGTGAACAACATCATGGAAAACAGCTAAATTGGTGTGGGAAAAGCACATTTGTTGCCTCTACAGTGAGCCACTATTGAATGGGTTCTAGAAGAAGAGCAGATGTCCATCATACTGTTCCTTTTCAGAGTAGGCGTTCTTCTAAAAAGTACAGAAAAGGTGCAAGAAGTTAAAAATTGAAGAAGCACAGTGTTAGAGCAGTCTGTTGAATTTGGGCTTGCCCAGTTATGTTGGATTTCAGTTCCCATAATCCACAACTAGACACATGAAGTCTTATGCCTGTGGTGGTTTCCAAATGGGAAAAGATCGTATCAGATCCTTCCTTCCTTCCTTCCTTCCTTCCTTCCTTCCTTCCTTCCTTCCTTCCTTCCTTCCTTCCTTCCTTCCTTCCTTCCTTCCTTCCTTCCTCCCTCCCTCCCTCCCTCCCTCCCTCCCTTGCCATCAGCCTTGCTTGATTTGGGTTTTATTTCAGGAGAAGCATCAGAAAGGAGAGGGGAAAAGGCAGGTATTAGTATCAATTAAACATGAGGTCCATGCTGCAGATTAGGATTAATGCTGAGTCACAAGTCTGAAAAGGCTGAACGCCTGCAGGGCTACAATGTCCTATTTCATTTGTGCAAAGCTGGTGTGAAGGCCGTAAAAGTAACTGAATTTCTGTTCTGTCATGTTCACAAAACTTCCTTCCTTCCTTCCTTCCTTCCCTGCTTCTCCTTTTCTGTCTGTCAGCACTGGTAGTGTTTGATTTTAGGTGGGTTCCCTGCCTCATTCCTTTCTTGTTACTTTTTCCTTTGATGTGAATTTCTGCAGCATGAGGCACATAGAAGCACAAAACAACCAATCATATTTTATTTATTTTTATTTATTTATTATTTGGATTTATATCCCGCCCTTCTCCTCGTAGGACTCAGGGCGGCTGACAATCAATTAAAATACATAAATAACAATACAAATTTAAAATTAATTAAAAGAGATATTTAAATATTGTCAAATTTAAAATATAATTAAAACCCCTCTAAAAATTACCCTAGGCCAGTCCTGCAAGCTGGAATAA
>NW_015406993.1:0-2404 GCF_001527695.2 Protobothrops mucrosquamatus
AATGAACTGTTGTGAGTCAAAGACTATCTGCAATTTGATTTCTGATTATCTCCATGGTCCACTCCTAATTGCAAGGGCTTCTATTCTAAAGGAACCAGTGACCTGAAAGGAGATAATAATAATAATAATAATAATAATAATAATAATAATAATAATAATAATAATAATAATAATAATAATAATAATAATAATAATAATAATAATAATAATAATAATAATATAAAGTTGGAAGGGACCTTGGAGGTCATCAAGTCCAACCCCCTGCTCAGGCATGTAACCCTATACCATTTCGGACAAATGGTTGTCCAGTCTCTTCTTAAAAACTTCCAGTGTTGGAGCATTCACCACTTCTGGAGGCAGGTTGTTCCACTGGTTAATTGTTCTCACTGTCAGGAAGTTTCCCCTTAATTCCAGGTTGCTTCTCTCCTTGATTAGTTTCCATCCGTTGCTTCTTGTCCTGCCCTCAGGAACTTTGGAAAATACCCAAGCCCTCTTTAGTGGCCCTTTAACAAGAAGCAAAAACAATGTGTTGAACCTCTGATAGGCTCAATACACTTATTTTACTTTTTGAAAAGAATCCGCCAGGGCCCCAAACATACAAAACTGAGCTAAAATATATTTGCTTTCAAGCAGTGGTGTCACAAATTCACCTCTGTGTCATGTCATGTCTAGAAGCATCCCTTGTTTCTGTAAACTGTGCAAAACCAGTTGAAGAAATTGGGGGCCCCAATATAATATTAGATTTGGAAAGCTCCCAGAATCCAAACCTACAGCAACATTGGAAATGGATTTTTGCAAAATGAAGTATTAGAAAGTTATGTATCGAAGTGGGATACCTGCACAATTTCAACTCAAAATTAAAGCTATAACTAAAAGAAGCCTAGTGCAGGGCTTTTCAACCTTTTCACCCATTGTACCACTTTTAGGATATGGCAATATCTGAGTACCACCAGTCGCCTAGCAAGATGTCAAAAACTTGATGACCCCCCCCCCAAAAAAAGGAAAAAAGTGAAAAAGTATAGGTAGTGCTTGACTTACAACAGTTCGCTTAGTGACTGTTCGAAGTTACAATGGCACTCTTCCTCCTGTCCAAGGTTTTCATTGTTGTGAGCATTTCTGTTGAGGATTGGCAGCAGGAGTGGGGTGAGGGAGTGTTTGGTTATTATTCCCCCTATCTGCTGGGTGGTTGCAGCAGGTTTTGGTCACTTCACATGACCCTAGGACACTGTGACCGTCATAAATATGAATCAGTTGCCAAGCATCTGAATGTAAATCACAAGACCCTGGAGATGCTGCAACATTCCAGCTGATTGGCACTTCTTCTGGGCTCAGCAGAAATGTCAGGATCAGTGCAACATTCCAGCTGATCGGCGCTTCTTCTGGGCTCAGCAGAAACATCAGGATCAGTGCTACTTTCTAGCTGATTGGTGCTTCTTCAGGGCTCAGCAGAAGCACCAGGTTCAGTGCCGAGCTTCAGCTGGAGCCTGGCGCTGATCGTGGTGCTTCCACTGAGCCCTGACAGCCCTGCAGCTCCAGCCATCTCTCGGTCAGGATTGTGCGGTGCTGCCACCATTTAGCTCATTCCCCTCCCCCACTACCACTTTTCTAGGATGGTCGCGTACCACCTGCCAGGTGCCAATGTACCACAGGTAGTACCCATACCACTGGTTGAAAAGCCCTGGTGTAGATGTATATAAGTATGTAAGAACACAGGTTCATTTGTGGGTTGAAAAACCTCAGAGGTTTCTCAACATCTGATTCCGGGCTGTGTTCTCATTCACCTGATTAGCTTTGGATTTGTGATTTACATCATCCAATCAACTTGATTCAAGAATACAATTTGTGAAAAGCCTGGATATGAATGTACCAGAGCTTACGGAATCTTTGGATCAACTGGAGGATGTTTAATTCAACCCGATGTATTGAATCAGACTGACAATTTGATTCCAACACTGGATTTGAGAGCGTGATATAATCAACATTTCAAGCATTTCCCCAGGCAGGATAGAGAATATTGTAGAGTGAAAGACAGGCCATTCTCACACTTTCATGGATCCCTTGTCACTAAAGAAGTGTAAGAACATCTCACTCACTCACTCCAGCCATTTATTTATTTAAAATATTTACACGGCTGCCCAAAGTGACACTGGGCAGCTTACAAAAAGAAAAGTAACAAAACCCAACAAAACGAATTAAAAACCATAGTGTCGGGCCCTGCGAGGCCGCCCCAGCCGCGTACGGCCTACCTCCCAACCGACCCGGTTACCTTGCCCGAGCTGCAGTCCTGGAAAGCCAACCGACCTATCGTTCCGGCGACGACGACGCAGCCGCCGATGCCGCCGCAGCCGCCGATGCCGCCGCCCTCCTCTGACGTCATCACTCTGCGCCTCACAGGGCCCGACAG
>NW_015406994.1:0-2404 GCF_001527695.2 Protobothrops mucrosquamatus
TTTCTTGTCATCAGAAGCTAAGCATTACAGCTACAACCAATTGCTATGTTAATCATAGATGTACAAAGAGAGGTTTCCAACCTACAACCAGTGTCTTCTATTTAAAATACAGCATCCAGGGAAGAAAGGGCATGAAATGATTAAGAACCGGTTCTGTTTCATCCACACTGAATTTGCTTGCTTTTGGTTCTTTTTTTTTCCTCTACCAGTAAAATTATTGGGAACAGAATTGGGACAAATTTCAAATACAGAAATGTTTTCTTGACTATGTAAACAAATTGTTAAAGAAGATGGAGGATTTTACTAACTAGAAATGACTTTAAGAAACAGATAATTTCAGGATATCAGATAACCTATATGGTTATATGGTTTTAAAAGAAAATTAGAGAATTCATAGTGGAAACATGGGAAACTGTCTTATGCT
Source organism: Protobothrops mucrosquamatus (assembly GCF_001527695.2). Taxonomy (NCBI): domain Eukaryota; kingdom Metazoa; phylum Chordata; class Lepidosauria; order Squamata; family Viperidae; genus Protobothrops; species Protobothrops mucrosquamatus. The sequence continues at coordinate 425 of NW_015406994.1, forward strand.
CGGCTTATCTAATTTAATACTGTGCATGCTTCTTAGAAATAATGTTCCATAGCTTAAGTTTGAAAATTTCCCCTCTTACCTAAAGATGCAAAGAACTGGAACTGAAACAATCTGCAACAAATGCAAAATATAATAATCTGCAAGAAATTCAGATATTTTACCACTGAGCTATACAAGTAGTCTTCTACTTATAAACACAGTTGGGCCAAAATTTTAAATGCTGAATGCAGCAAACTTTAAACAAGACCCCATGTAGCCATTTCATCAGCAACCACAATTCCAGCTCTCCCAGTGTCAACGCTGCAAACATCGGATGTTCTTGCTTTGACAACAGATGAAAATGCAGCCATTTTCTCTATGCTTTTAGAATCAGTTGGTGCTGGGAGGGGGGATTGGGATGAGAGTTCAGTTAGACATAATAATAATAACTCTGCCCTGGGAATCCAAGGACAAACTGGGTCCAGAGCTGATAACATTTGGGGGGCTGGAGAGCTGGGGAGAAAGCCTGGGCTTCAAGCTAATTGGGGAATGTGATTTATGACTGTTTATTGGGGGGGATTGTACTTTGTTACTTTGTATCCAGGGGAGGGGAATTTAGTTTTTGGTTTCAACTATGTAGTGCTGATACTTTCACCCGTCTTTCCCAAATAAAAGATTCTTTAAGGAAAACAATGCCTCGAAGTTCTTTTGAAGGGTTTCATCTGTCGGAACCATAACACCCAGTTTCAGTTGTTAGGTAATCTTGAGTCATTAAACAGAGCACTGGGGAAAGGCCTAGGCCTTTTGGGAATTGTGAAGCAGAGAAAGGGCCAGGGCCCTTTCTGCATCCCACTGGGGAGAAGAATCACAAGAAGGATGGTGTTTACTAAATTTGAGATCCATTTCTCTCGCGTGCAGGAGTCTTTCTCCTCCCTACACAGAAGGGAGACCAAATCCGTTGGCATGCTGGGGGAATGGATCTCAAATCTAATATCCCCTTCCCTTGCAATTTTTTCTATTAGCTTCCCCACTGATTTTGGGGAGAAGCTGGCAGAAAAGATTGCAAATGGCAGCCATATGATTGCAGAGCACTTGGCAACTGGTCATACAAACAAGTTGCCAAGAGTCCAAAATGTGATCACATGATTAGGTGGAGGCCAAACTTAACCTATAGATAAAACAAAACAGTGATCCTGTCTGTTGAATGACCAATTAAGATATAAAGATTCAGCCTTTTTTAGAGGGATTGAACTTGTCTTAAAGACTAGATCAGACTAGATCAGATTGACACAAACTTTGTGTACATAAATGAGGCATCAGTGTAATGCACTCTTACCTGGGAATACCTTTTAAAAATAGTTTGAAACTTTAGCAGATCAAAAACACTGTTGCTAATCTTGTTAAAATATCCATGGGTATAAATTCTTTTTGAGTGCAAATTGTAATAAATTTGGATATTATCTCATATGAATCTTTCCTTGTTTTAAGATTTGAGGGCAATCCTGTTATTTACCACTAACCAAAAAGAAAAAAGAAAAAAATCTCCAAGTAGCTACCCTCAAGTTAAAAAAACCCACCACTTACAAAGAGAAAGTAGGGTATTTCTCTCTTTATTATTTTTCTGCTATCATACAGAATGTTTACTGAAAGCAGCTTTTGCCACTATTTGGCTTCACTGATCCAGTTTTTAATCTGATGGATACTACTATTTATTTTTCACTGATCTGTATTCCATCAGTGTTAATATTTTAAATATAATTGAAGTTGCATTTTGTTAATCTTTTTTGGTTCTATTTTTTTGTGGGAACATGGATCATAACAATATTCATAATAATGTAATTTTTTGGTTTTAAAATTATTTGTAAACTGTCTCAAAGCATTCAGAGAAAAATGGGCTACACATTTTTTACAATAATATATATATATATATATATATATATATATATATATATATATATATATATATATATATATATATATATATATATATATATATATATA
>NW_015406995.1:0-2403 GCF_001527695.2 Protobothrops mucrosquamatus
CACAAGTCAGGCTGTAATAATAATAATGATGATGATAATTATTAGCATGAGGCCAGGGTGAAATATGGAGATTCTGTTGCAAGCTGCAAAGTTGCTCCAGTTATTCTGAGAAGAGAAGCAATTGCAAAAGGAAAATATGATTCAAATGCAAAAGAAAAAAGTAATAGAATAGAATAGAATAGAATAGAATAGAATAGAAAATATGGAATGGAATGGAATAGAATAGAATAGAATAGAATAGAATAGAATAGAATAGAATAGAATAGAATAGAATAGAATAGAATAGAAAATATGGAATGGAATGGAATAGAATGGAATAGAGTAGAATAGAATAGAATAGAATAGAATAGAATAGAATAGAATAGAATAGAATAGAATAGAATAGAAAATATGGAATGGAATAGAATAGAATAGAATAGAATAGAATAGAATAGAATAGAATAGAATAGGATGGGATGGGATGGGATGGGATGGGATGGGATGGGATGGGATGGAGTGGAAAGCCCTGATGGTGCAATCGTTAAATTGCAGTATTGCAAACAAATTTGCCCACAGCCAGGTGTTCAGTCCTGATCGGCTTGAGGTTGACTCAGCCTTCCATCCTTCCGAGGTCAGTAAAATGAGGACCTGGATGGTTGGGGGCAATATCCTGACTCTGTAAACCATTTAGAGAGGGCTATAAAGAACTATGAAGTGGTATGTAAGTCTAAATGCTACTGCTTTGCAAAAGAGAGTCAACGCCGGGGCCAATTTTATTTCCACAGGGATTTTATTCCCCAAATTTTGCATTGAGCAGAATGAAAAAAAAAAAAAAAAAGAATTGAAAACCAGAACTAATATGGATCGTTTCCCACTAGAGATGCTGGTGGTTAAAAATCCACGGTCAGAGAAAGTTGTGCCTTACGAGACACTTAATGTACAATAAATGAGATGGTGAGGATAGCTTCTCTCTGTCGCCCTAGTATACTTTCATTTAGCTAATTTGCACTTCAAAGCAAAGTCGATAGTTCTTGCTATCTACATTCAATTGGGGATATTTCCATTTTCATAGCATCTCATTACAAGAGGATGGGGAAAAAACTCTTCTGATTTGTAAATGGCCTCGTTGGAAGAACCAGGGTTGAATCATAAAAAAAAATGATCGGCATTGCAAAGATACATGGTTCAGAAGAAGCTAGAAAAAGCTACACTTTGAGTAGTAATTGACTGATGGTGTTTGAGGGGCTGCCCCAAAGAAGAGGGAGTCAAGCTATTCTCCAAAGCGCCTGAAGGCAGGACAAGAAGCAACGGATGGAAACTAATCAAGGAGAGAAGCAACCTAGAACTAAGGAGAAACTTCCTGACGGTGAGGACAATCCATCAGTAGAACAACTTGCCTTCAAGAGTTGTGGGTGCTCCATCTCTGAAGGCTTTCGAGAAGAGACTGGATAACCTCTTCTCTGAAATGCTCAAAAAGGGGGATGGACTAGAAGACCTCCCAGGTACCTTCCAACTCTATTATTCTATGTTCTAATTAAAATCCAAAATTTCTGGGACAAGATCCTCACCAACGTGTAATCCTTCTCTGAACTCACTCCAACTGTCACTAGTGAAAGGGAGGAAAGGAATACATCTGGTCTTTTGAGCATTTTAAGACAGTGGAGATTCTTGGTGGTTAAAGATTGTTTTAGGGAAGGGGTGGCACTCTTCTTTTTTGGGTGTGTGCGTGTGTGTGGGGGGGGGAGGAGGAGAAAAACAGTCTCAGGTGCATCTAATCCCATTTGGCAATCCTATCTCCCAGGTTTTCTTTCACAAAGAAGTAAACAAAAATCCCATTAGACCTCGACAATGGCATTTATGAGTATCCAAGCACCTGTGTCCCATTATGCTTATAGCGTCTAGCCGCATATTATTTTTGGAGTGTCCAAGGACAGTTATGAGACACACCTGCTTGCAAAGTTCAGTGTAGATGGGAATTTGTTCAAACCATGCCAGTTTGGGCCAACTTTAATAGGTGTAGATAAAAAGTTCACCATAACAAAAGGGACAATGGAAAAGGACGAGGAGGAGGAGGAAGGGAAGTAAGGAAAGAAGGAGAGGGGAGGGAGGAAGGAAGGAAGGAAGGAAGGAAGGAAGGAAGGAAAAGGTAGAATGAGAAAGAGGGAAGGAAGGAGAGAAGGAGACAAGGAAGATAGTAAGGAAGGAGAGAAAAAGGGAAGGAAGGAGAGGAAAAATGAGACTGAAGGAAAGAAAGAAGGAAAGAAGGAAGGAAGAAAAAGGGAGAGGGAGACGGAGAAAGAGAGAGGGAAGAAGGAAGATAGTAAGGAAGGAGAGAAAAGGGAAGGAAGGAGAGAAAAGATTGAGAAGGAGGGAAGGAAGGAAGGAAGGAAGGAAGGGAGGGAGGGAGGGAGGGAGGGAGGGAGG
>NW_015406996.1:0-2403 GCF_001527695.2 Protobothrops mucrosquamatus
TGTTCTTCCCTGCTGCCTCCCACACAATGCTGCATTTAACATTCTGAACCAAGGGGAAAACATTGCTACCCATACAGTCAAACTGCTAGTAAATCTGTTCTCTCACGTCCCTTCCCCCTGCTTCACATTTCAGCTGAACAGGCTGTCCTTGTACTTCACGATAGGATTTAGAGAGCATTTCTGAATCTCAAGAAAAAGACAACATTGCCTTGCCTTAGCTGTTTCGGCAGCTGCTATAGAAAATAATTTAGGGTGCTTTTGAAACATTCTTTAGAAGGAAGATTTGGAGTAGGGTTGGGAGGTACTTACTGTATGTTTCTGGGACAGCAGCTGCAATGCTCTTCCTAGTATCCAAGAGCTTTTCCTCCGTTTTTAAAGGGGGTGCTTAACTTTCCTAATATATGCTGTGTAGAAGATTTCCTGCTTTCCCAGCCAATTTCTGGGCTCCTTTCTCATGAATTTTGGACAGATTTCTTTTGCAGACCTCTTTAAAAATGTGCTTGTATTTCCTACAAATCTGCAAAAGGCAAGGCTGCTTAATCTGTAGCTTCCTGTGGCACTTCCCCCAGCCGTATTCCTGGCTATTTGAGTGGCGTGCTAATACTTTCAAATATATATTTTGAGTAAGTAAGGAAGTAAGTTCAGCCCAGATTGCAGGCTCCTAATCAAAGTCTTATATGAGAACAGTTGGAACATAGGCAGTCTTGTGTAATTGGAATACAGGCAATTTCTTCCACCCACTTCCTTAGAACAGAGACATTGTTTTTCAATTAAAGCTTATGCAAATGTTAATGAACTCTGACAATCTAAATACAGTAAAATGTTCTGTCTTGCTGAATTATGTATTTTTTACATTACAATACGAATAAAATCATACATTTGTACTTGCTCCATCAGATCCAAATGATCGGAGTCCGTTGAAGGATAAAATAAATCTCTTTTATGTTGTCCCTAAGTGAAAGAACATGGATGCTGATTAAAAATAAATTCCAGTGCGGCTTTTCCCCAAAAATTTTTGAAGTAATCCAACTTGGAAGAAATTGCCTCTGAGAATAGAGTTTAGCTATAAGCAGTGTGCATAGTCTATCATTTACTTTGTTTGAGTTTCACTCCAAGCAAACAAAAGACTAGAGTTGGAAAAAGGATGTGTGGAAAAGCCAGCTGGATTTCCTATCTCCTTTCCTAAAGGAAAGATCATCCATCCAGTAATCCAGGGGTAGTCAACCTTGGCTCTTTTATGACTCATGGACTTCAACTCCCAGAATTGGCTCAGGAATTCTGGGAGTTGAAGTCCACGAGTCATAAAAGAGCCAAGGTTGACTACCCCTGCAGTAATCATACACTACAAAGAAACTTCCTAGTCCTTCCTAAAAGGTTGTGGTACAAACATTAATTCAATAATTTAGGTGAGTGAACAAGCCAATCTGCAAGTGCTATAACAACAGGAAAGAATGGAAATTATTGTAAATATCATTCTTGTAGCTAGCATTTAACTATCTTTGCTTAGATATAAATCCCCAACAAATATTGGCTTCATGCTTGGAGACATGCGCATGCCCAAGATGGCGGATCGGCAGCGGATTGCTCCGTAGCTTACGGACCCGGCAATGTGGGTATGGGGTGTTTTGGGGGTGCCTCGGGGGGGCTTGCGGCGATGAGCGGGTGGGCGAACCCCCGCTCGGACCCGTTGTAGCCTACCCGGCCCGTTTTAGGCCATTTTAGGCCCGTTTTAGGCCCGCCCTGACCCGACTCGGCTCCTCTTCAGCCTGGGCCCATTTCCAGCTCGGGCCCAGCTTGGACGACTGCCACCGGAAGGACGCGGCCTGTTCGATTGCGGCTGGGAGGACCCGGCCGCAAAGCTGGGAGGACTCGGGCGGTGTGGAAGGACTTGGGCGGCCGGGAAGAACTCGGGCGGCATGGAAAACTCTGGCTTTCGGGCGGTGTGGAATGATTCCGGCCAGGAAGATCTCGGGCGGCCTGGTGGTGGAGGCCTGGTCCTGACTGTGTTATTCGGCTCCCCGGCCGGACGCGGGCCTGTTCCGGTTGGTCGGGCGGCCTGGCGTTCGGCTTATTTTCGGCCCGTTTTTTGTGGCTTGGAAGGACCCGGGCGGCCTGGAAGACCTTTGGCGGCCTGGCGGTGGAGACTTGACTTCGCCCCCATTGCTTGGCTCTTTGGCCCTGGCGCTGGCCTGCCCGGTTGGTCGGGCGGCCTAGCGCTGGTTGGGCGGCCTGGTGTTGGCCCTGTTTCAACTGAGCGGCGGAAGCTCCGGTTCCGGCCCTGCCCTCCCCGGCCCTGGCTCTTCAGCGGAGGGCCTGGTACGGCCCAGAGGACCCAGATGGTGACCTGTCTTCGGCCGTTGGAGGCCTTGGTGACGACCGGAGGGCACAGGAGACGTGGCCCTG
>NW_015406996.1:11602-12996 GCF_001527695.2 Protobothrops mucrosquamatus
TGCACCTTGCACCTTGCACCTTGCACCTTGCACCTTGCACCTTGCACCTTGCACCTTGCACCTTGCACCTTGCACCTTGCACCTTGCACCTTGCCTTGTGCCTTGGCTTGCATCTTGTTTTGCCTTGCACCTTGCCTTGTGCCTTGCACCTTGCGCCTTGCCTTGTGCCTTGCCTTGCATCTTGCCTTGCCTTGCACCTTGCACCCTGCACCTTGCACCTTGCACCTTGTCTTGCCTTGTGCCTTGCACTTGCACTTTGTGCCTTGCCTTGCCCCCAGCACCTTGCAACTTGCCTCGTGCCTTGTGCCTTGCCTTGCGCCTTGCCTTGAGCCTTGCACCTTCCCTTTTCTTCCCGTCCCTTCCCTTCATTCAGGCACTCAGTTTAATCTTTCTGTCAACTTAACCTGTACATTATCCTACCTACTAAAACCCAGATATTAACAGTTTATTTTAAAACTCTCACAAAAGAGAGTGTATATTTGTTTGAGATGAGCCTCATGCCTTTCATAGAATCTGGAGAAGAAATGCCTAGATTTTCTCAACAAGGTGCAAAAAAGTTTAACTTTGTGTTTATGTGACAGAGACTTAAAGTGTGTGTGTGTGTGTGTGTGTGTGTGTTTCATATGAAATATGAAACCTAGGACTTGAAACCTTGGACTTATAACAGGGTGCAGAGCAGAGATTGGACCCTGTTAGATACAAAAGATTTCCTGTTGCATAAGGAATAGGAGACAAAATTGAAAATGGTTGCCTATTTTTTTTAAAAATAACAATAATTTGAAGATATTGGCTTCTATCTTGAACAATAAGTAGAACATACATTCTCTTGTTTGGAGGCAGGGGATGAAAGTAAAGGCAAAACTTTTAAAGACTGTGTTGAACAATTAAATATACTTGAATTCTTTCCTTTTGTCTCCCTTCTCAGTAACTAATAGAAAAAAAAACACTTTTGGGAAACATGAAGTTTGTTTCCAATTTGTTACACCTTGGCTGTTTCTCATAAAGATTTTACTTTCTTTGCACTGGCTTTGGGAGTTTTTTCCTAGCAAGAATTATACAGTTCCAGTTTGAATAGCCTGAGGGATGCCAGAGAGAAGGTTTTGCCAGGAACCTCTAGAAGAAGAGTTTTGCTTTTATGGATGAACAAACAAGGACAGTTCTCTCTATAGTGAATCATGAGTCAAATGCTTCTCACAAAAATGGCCTGGGAACAAAGCTTGTTTGTTTGTTAACATTGCTGTCCAAAGGGAGGAAAAATGGTCTCAGTAGGATAGGCCATCCATACCAAGCGATACATAATTGGATACCTGCAAAGCTTTGCTTTATGTTGTACGTAATACCATGACTTTCTTAAAGGGATCAACATAACGCTGCTAATGCATCAACTCGACTTG
>NW_015406997.1:0-2403 GCF_001527695.2 Protobothrops mucrosquamatus
GAAGAAGGAGGTTGAAGTGATGGAGGAGGAGGAGGGGATGGAGAAGGAGAAGTTGAAGTGATGGAGGAAGAGGAGGAGGAGGAAGAGAAGGAGAAGGAGAAGAAGGAGGTGAAGTGATAGAGGAGGAGGAGGAGGAGGAGGAGGGGAGGGAGAAGGAGAAGAAGGAGAAGTTGAAGTGATGGAGGAGGAGAAAGAGGAGGAGGAGGAAGAGAAGGAGAAGGAAAAGAAGATGGAGGAGGAGAAGAGGAGAACAAGAGGAGGAGAAGAAAGAGGAGGTGGAGGAAGAGGAAGAGGAGGAGGAGGAGGAGGAAGAGGAGGAGGGGGAGAAAGAGGAAGAGGGGGAGGAAGAGGAGAAAGAAGTGGAGAAGAAGGAGGAGGAGAAGGAGAGGGAGGAAGTGGTGAAGGAAAGTTAGGTTGGACAGTTGTAATAGCGCTTAGCAATAGCACTTAGACTTATATACCGCTTCACATTGCTTTGCAGCCCTCTCTAAGCACTTTACAGAGTCAGCCTATTGTGCCCCCAACGATCTGGTTCCTCATTATACCGACCTTGGAGGGATGGAAGGCTGAGTCAACCTTGAGCCGGTCAGGATCGAACTGCCAAACTGCTGGCAATCAGCAGTCAACAGAATTAGCCTGCACTACTGCATTCTAACCACCGCACCATCCCGGCTCATAATGACTTTATGGTGCCTTTTTTCATCCAGGTCACGGTTGTCCCAAAGATGTTTTTTTCATGAGGAAATCGGACTTTCTTGTTTCTCCTTTGAAGGCAGCTGGTCATTTGCCTTCTTTTAGAGAGCCGTTGAGGCCACTTGGAGGTTTATCTGTGTCCTCAGGGTCACCTGAGGGGTGCAAATGGGTGTGGAGCCTTCTTGGAACTGCTGAAAGGACCGTGTGGTAGACTGGAGACAGATGGTGTCGTATCCCTCCCCCTTTGTTGAAAGAGGACTGTTCAATTTTGACACCGAGGTGGCATCCAGGTGGCCTCAACGACTCTCTGAAAGTTTGCAAATGACCAGCTCTGTCTGCAAGGAGTATAAATCCTTCCATTCTCCACCATCCGGTCAGAACTAAAGAAACTTCTGGGATGAGAAGCAAAACGTCTTCAAAGACGTCTTCAAAACAAGAAAGTCCAGTTGCCTCATAAAAAAAGCATATTTGGAAGATGTCCCCCTTAACATACTTTGTCGAAATTCCTTTGCTTCTTGTCCAGGGCAGCTGCGGCCGCATTCGAACGCTCCACGTCCACCATGAGATCTTCGATCTCGTTCTGCAGGCGGTGTTTGGTCTTCTCCAGCGAGGAGCACTTGGCGTTCACCGCCTCCACCGCTTCCTCGGCATCCTGAAGCCGCTGAGCCAGCTTCTTCCTGGTAGGGGAGAAGATGTCGCAGTGAGTCAGCCCTTCCTCCCCAAAGCCATGAAGAGGCCATCCGGGATGGGACACCAAGGCTGAAGCGGGAGGTAGGACCGCCGTTGTTTTTCATTTACGGGTCAACTCAAAGCTAACCGTGAGTCCTCCAGCTTCTGAGGTAAAGTGAAAGTGAGGAAGAGGAAGTCAGGATGGGGTAGAAGGAAGCCATCTTGAGGGACAAAATGTGTTGACGAGGGACGAGAAGGAAAATGGGCATGAGGGGACCACCTGTCGTGTGATGGATCTTCTCTGGGACATGGATGACGATGATGATGGAGCTACTCACTTGGCCTCTTCTAGTTCCTCCGTTCTCTGGATGGCGTCAGTTTCATACTTGGTTCTCCACTGGGCCACCTCAGAGTTGGCCTTGGAGAGTGACCGCTGAAGCTCAGCTTTGGCCTCAGTTTCTTCTTCGTACTGTTCCCTCAGAAGGTCACAGTCGTGGCGGGCTGACTGGAGCGCGTGGGCCAAAGCATTCTTAGCCTAGAGGTGGAGAAGAGCAGAGATACAATTTCAGTGTCTCGTTCTTGGCCTAGCTAGCTCCATCTCTCTCAATTTCTCCCTCGTGACCCTCAGCCTGCAGGTGTCCCCCATGCCTTCGCTTCTTCTTCAAGTTGCCTCTTCAGATCTTCTAGCTGTTGGGTGTAGGTCAGCTTCCCTCGGGTCAACTGGTTGACCAAAGCTTCCTTCTCATCCAACTGACGGGACAATTCACCTGGAATAAAAAAAAAACAGGCAAGGGAGAATGATCAAAATTCTCGCCAGAAGACTCACTTTGTGGTGGACAATTTAATAATAATAATAATAATAATAATAATAATAATAATAATAATAATAATAATAATAATAATAATAGTAGTAGTAGTAGTAGTAGTAGTAGTAGTAGTAGTAGTAAAGTTGGAAGGGACCTTGGAGGTCATCTAGTCCAACCCCCTGCTCAGGCAGGAAACCCTATACCATTTCGGACAAATGGCTGTCCAGTCTCTTCT
>NW_015406998.1:0-2403 GCF_001527695.2 Protobothrops mucrosquamatus
CTAGAATGTTGCCTGAAATCCCCTAGAAGGAATTTTCCAATCCAAGTTTGAACTATCTTTACTTATTTTGTGAGAGTCACATTTTATGTAATTCTGATCCTGGGATATACAGTTTGTTTAGATAGGCACCTGAAATATTGAGAGCACATCATTCATAGGTAGGATCTTTGATTGAAAATACCATCCATTGAGGTATTGACTAATAAAGGAGAATATTTGTAACTCAGGGTTGAAATGAAGGGTCCTTGGTGCTCTCTGAGCTTGGTTGTCTTCTTGCAGACATTTCATTACCCAAAAGAGATAACATCATCAGTGCCAGTGTGCAATTAATTGGAGGTTTGTATCTGACACTGGTAGGTGGAAGTATGCCTACAGGCAACTTTTTCCCACTTGCATGCTTTCTGAAGCATTTGACACACATATTGTATCAATAAAGGAGAATATTTGTAACTCAGGGTTGAAGTGAAGGGTCCTTGGTGCTCTCTAAGCTTGGTTGTTTTCCTGCAGACATTTCATTACCCAAACTAGGTAACATCATCAGTGCTAGCCACAACCACTAATGATATCACCTCTTTTAAGTAATGAAACATCTGCAAGAAAACAATCAAACTCAGAGAGCACCAAGGTATTAACTGTTTTGTTAAAGGGACTTCAATATAGAACTATCATAAAAACCCCTTATGGTATGGATCCAGGTTACCTGAGGAACTCTCACCCCAATGGGATTAGCCTACTCCAGCCATTACGGAAGAAGAGGCTTGCTCTGGATCCCATCGGCCAAGTAATTGCAGTTTACTTGGCCAATGGGTGAACTGATCTGAGAGCTCAGGAACCCTTGATTTCAACCAAGATATCTTAGCTTAAACATGACATTTGGCCAGGTGCACGTATAAAGGGAACTAAAATGACATGTGCTGCTGTATCTATATAAATAAAAATGTAAATGTTCATTTGTTCAAAATCTTAAATCTCCGAAAGTTCTTTACCGATTGCTTTGAAATTTTGACACAACGCTGCATTCGAATACGTGCGTGTTTTTATATACCTACTATTATATAGATGTCACACCTGTGACAGGTAAAACCATTTAACCTGTCTAAGCCACAGCAACACATGGCCGGGTACAGCTAGTTATTAAATATGCAATCCTTCCAGAAAACAATACCTTATGTAGCCTTCTTCAGTCTGGGTCCTTCCAGATGAGCGAGAATTATAAATCCTATAAGCTCAATGACAGGGCTGTTAGAATTTAATCTCAAAGAGTTGAAAGTCTCCAAATCTGTGCTAATTACTAATTCTATGATAGTTGCTCATAAGTGTACATTTTATATTACAGTTCACTCTAACACTCTGCAAGACCTGTTCTGTACTGAATCTGAATTTAATGTGTAGCTAGTAAAATACCGTAGCCAGAAGGCTACAACTGTGTAAGCAATTTGGGAGCAACACTCCAGCTGTTGCTTCATTATAACACATGGAGAAAAATGCTTTTGGGGTTCTCCAGCTGTAGTTCCATGATACTCATGGATGTCCTTAGATCTGAATTGTTTCATTATCTTTTTACTACAGCAAAATATTATTTAAAATAGAAAAGGGGATTTTTTTTCTAAAAGAAATTGAAATCTGTCTGAACATACTAAGTGAAACATTTCATTCAGTGTAAAAGCATTAGAACAGAACTTTCCAGTTAAGTCACGCAAAGATGATAGATGACAAAAGATATTAAGATGACATAAATCTGAAATTAAAAAAAACACACATTAAAGTTGAAATTACACACACGCACACACGCACACACACACACACACACACACAAACACATACACATTTGTTCCAACTTGTTTTTATTTTTAATTTTTACATCATGCTGGCCAGATATATGTGAAGAGGACCACCAGACAAATCATTTCCCCCCTGAAAAGATTATGACCAACTAAACATTATTGGAAATATTTCATTATAATTCTTTCTTTCTTAGTTATTTTTTTCCCATTTGATGAGATCCTGTTCTGTGCCAAACACAAACTATGGATTCCCTGTGTCCATAAAATATATTGAGGGCTTAGAAGATCATACACAGAAATGGCATTAATAAATAAATCAACTTTGAGGGTTAATGACCTAACCCTTTTCTCAGCAAAAAGATGGGCAAGAACAAAATCAGATCAGCTGATACTATTAGTGTCCAAAGAAATACTGCTGGCACCTTGAATCCCCTGATCCCCAACAGGGAGAGCAGTACTTTTTTCTAATTGCTGGTGGTGTGATATCCCTGAGGTACTGTGAGCTTACATGTCTAATGCACTGTTTGGTTATTTATCACAATATTCCTAAGTGGCAAGAGAGAAACCTAATTTTGAAGAACCTTTGAAAGCAGTTTTATCAGCATCTGTTCTATAGGAG
>NW_015406999.1:0-2402 GCF_001527695.2 Protobothrops mucrosquamatus
AAACTTGAAACCAGGCCAGTGTGCTCCTGGAAATCCAATCCATAGGGAAGGATCCAGGAGGCCCGTTTGCAAACGCTTCTCTTTTCTTTTCTTTTCTTTTTATTCTTTTTATGTTATTCTCCAATAAACCTTTGTTTTGTTAACCAGACTTGTCTTCGTATTGTGAGTAGCAAAATTTGGGGTTTTTACATCTCACAACTTGGTGGAGAATGCGGGCAAAAGAGCTTCTAGGGGACACTGTTCTCAGTAAAATCAGGAGCGCGCCTGTTGATTTCAACTGCCTGGAGTTATCTGAGATCTAGTTTCCCCTTGCAGGCTCCGAGCCAAACTAAATTGACAACTCTGGTTTACAAAAATGAAAGAACAGGAAAATCGGAAGAAAGTCAACAACTGAAGCCCAGACCAGGTAACCCAGTGCACTGGCCCAGGTAAGAAACTTTTGCCCCGAAGGAGGGAAACATGCAATTGTACCTGGGTGGTCAGGAGAGCGATTGTGGGAGGATTTCTGCGATAACGGCTGTGTGAGTGTGATGGGCTGTGTTCTGGGAACACTGGTAAGTCCAGAGGAGTGCGGACCTGAAAGGTTGAGGTCCCTTACTCCCGCGAGGGGGAAGGCCAGCCTGAAGGGAAGCAAACTGGTGTTAAGAGTTTAGAGTGGCCGTCAAATCGAGAACCTTAGGGAACCATAATCAGGGAAACTCTCAAGAAGATGGGTTGTTGTTGTAAGTCGTTGTTGTAAACCTAAAGAAAAAAAATAACTGTAAAATTGAGTAGCTTCAAACAGGAAAACCCATCTTGTTAGCAGCAGACGCCTTGTGTCTGTGAATGGGTTTCCTAGGCTCTGCCCATGTGGAGCCAGGGTAGAAAAGGAAGTTTTGGGAAATAAGGGGAATGAGAGAAATGTGTGTATGTCTCTGTGTGTGAGTGAGACCTTTTTCCCAATCAGTTTTCTGTTCTTTGATTTTCCTTGTCTTGGTATGTATATGTGTGTCAAGAGTCTTTGTGTGTGAAGTAAATATGACTGTTACTAACCTCAAGAGAAAAGAAGATACCAAAAGAAACATCCTCACTCTGTTTGTCTGGCCAACAAACAAAGTGAAGAAAGATGTGTTTGTTTATTTTTTTTTTCCTCTCCCTCTTAAGAACAGCCCAAAGTTACCTGCTCAGGCAGGAAATCCTATACCATTTTCTTGCCTATTCTGCTCTCTCCCTTTTGCAAATGTTATTCAGAAGTGTGTTAATGCCTTTTCAAACTCTATCTGCAGACACAACCCCCCTTCCCCCCTGCTTTTTTTTCTGGCTGTGTTGCTTTGAGAGAGAGAGAGAGAGAGAGAGAGTGAAAGGAAAAGGGGGGGGTCGCAAGGGATGATTAATATTTTCTAAAACAGGATGGTTGTATTTATACTTTAGTTAAACAAATCTGTGATAAATTCAAGTTAAAAAAACAAAAAGCTTTACAACATTTAGTGGTGAGGCTATGTCAATATAGGCCTCAACTGGAAAGCTGTTTTTGTTTCTTTGAAATGATGTATGGGAGGCTTTTGTTACATGAAGGTTCAAGAATGTCAATGAAGAAGAGAAGAAAGTTACTCAGAATTTGCATAATGTGGCGCAGGTTTTGTCTTCTATCTCAGTACAGGTCCAGGCTGCCTTACCACCTGTCTCTGGACATTGTTCCTGGAGAGTGGATTCAGGTGAAAAGAACTGTCACCTAGAAATACCAGTCCTGAGTGGTCTCAACCATGCCAAGTCCTCCTGATTTAAGGAATCAAGGCGTGAGTCCATGGAAAGTCCCATCATATCCTCTCCTGTGACAAACTCTGCAGCTGGATGGCCTGAAAATGAAATTTCAACCTGCCTCACCTGTTGAACTGTTTCCATCTAAGTGGGAGAAAAACTTCAATGGATTGGACTACCCTGGAAATCGTGTTCCTAGAACCTGGACTATGTGTTGAAAAGTTTTTCTTCTGCTACTGTTGTTTCCTTAGTACCTTCTTTGGTAGAAGGAAGGACCATGGGCCCAATACTTTAAGGAACATTGGGGAAAGAAGACTCAGAATATGAAAACTTGCTTGCACAGGAATCTAAAGAAAATATAGGGAGTTATGAACTATTAAAAGTATAAAAGAATAAATTCAGGTGGAAGAGAAAAAGGGGGGATTGAAGGAAGTAAAAGTTATTCTTTTATAAAATTGTAGAAAACTAATTGTAGAAATGTAATGCCAATATATGAGACTGTCTATTTAACACAAATGTAACACTGTAATGCAAATGTAGCAATGCACTGCCAAATGTGTGAGAAAGTTTGTTCAATGTTTACTGCCTAAAAATCCTCCCGACACAGGAACTTACACTTTGAGTAGAAATCACTATCAAAGAGGGGGATTTTGACCCAAGGTGAA
>NW_015407000.1:0-2402 GCF_001527695.2 Protobothrops mucrosquamatus
TCTCCCCTCCTCCTTCACCTGCTGGGAAAATGAACTCTTCACGTTTGGCAGTTTGTTTCTGGGCTATTTTATTTGCAAAAGTGAAATTTGGGAACCAGATAAGCTCATTAATTACATCCCCCATACCAGGAGTTTGCCAAGATCCTCAGTGTAAACAAAGACAGCCAGGTTTCTCTCTTTGTTATTTTTAATATTTTTTAAAATTTAAATACACACATGACATACATGACAGCAGAGCTAAACAGCTTGATAGCTATAGCTACTCTTTAACATGTGGAAAAGCATATTATAATATATAGTATACATACTCTGTATTCTGTTATAATAATTCTAACAGAAAAATACTGAAAGCTGAAGATTGGGGAAATAATAATTTGATTTTGAATCTAAAATGCATAAAAAACTTGAAGCTAATGAAGAACATAAAAACACTTGTATTAAATAATTATTGGATGTTATATCTATAAGAGGACCTAGCACAATAGGTGGTCAGATCAAAAATTAAATTTAGGGGTCAATTATTAAATTACTGCAGAACCACATACAGAGGATAAGCAATCACTAAGTGGTAATAAAACCACTACAGCCATTGGTCACAAAACCCAGTTTGGTAGACATCATATTTAGGATGAAATTTGATATGAAACAGTAAAAGTTTGAGAAAGTACCTTGTACCACGTATAGGATCATGATTTTTATTCAACAAACACTTTTCAAGGAGGTATCCTTCTTTTTGAATGAATAAGATAAATGGATCGTTTACTCTCTTCTATAAAATGAAAAATATAGCAGTCTGAATCTCTTCATGAGTCTAATGCTTGTTAATGTCATTTCAGTCCAGAAGCCTGGAGGAACTCAACTGAAGCTTATCATGACTTTTCCCAATCATGGCCAAGCTCTCTTCAAACCTATGAAGTAAGGCATCTTGATACATTAATTGTGATCTCCTCCAAAATGGTTTGTTTGGATATGCTGAGAGTGTAATTCCAAAGGCTGTTAGCTGAAAATTCAGGAATTTCAGTCTGATTTCTCTTTATTAATATTCTGACCCTAAGCATCTTTTCATGCATTGCACCGATCCTTGATGGGTTTACATTAAACCTGTACTTTGAAAATTAATTGATAGTTAAAGCATCTTTGTATAGCAAGCTGATAAGGTAATCCTGGCATTGGCATCTGTATCCCAAGTGAAAAAGAAGTTTGTACCATTGGCTGTATTTCTAAACACACCTATGCAATAATTCTATCAGAAGCAACTTAACTGTAAGCATCAAAATATAAAACTCAAGTACATCTTCTGCTGACTACAAGGATGCCTCCATATTGATTTCTTGGCAAAAGGGAATAAAACTAAATAATACATGTACCCCTTTGCTGGGACAGTCTGTTTCTATATTCCATGTAGTATATTTTATAAGGCTGGCATTGAAACAGAAATGGATTGACTTGCTCTGTATTTTTCATGGGGTTTCATCTGCAGAAAAAAAGGTCATGGCCACAGAGATAATAAAATTAGACAGGAATAGTATAATAAATCATTAACATCTGCAAATCTGATTACAAGTTAAAGACAGAAATTAAGTGTTCTTTCAAAAATGGGCAGGTTCTCATTGTATTGGGAACATAGGAAAGTAACTCAAAATACTAACAGGCAGTGTCATATTTTAATTAGAATTAGAACCAAAAAATATTCAAAGCTCCAGAAAAAAAACATTCACAACCCTTTAAAGCGTGTTGTAATTCCTGTATCCTAGCAAAACAACAGCAATCTTGCACTTCTGTTCCCTATCAATATGCCTGCTTTCCCCAAATTAGTGCCTTATTCATGAGTGTTCAGATTGATTGCACTGAATATTTAATAGAAATATCCTTAAAATTGCTCTGAAATTTTATACCACAAGATGGTTACATATGGTGCTATAATAGTAAAAAATAGTTATCGTTATTACCACCCTAGCGCAGTTGTAGCTACTGCAGCCCCCATCGACAGAGTCCGGTTTTGATGGAGATGTGCGACCTCTGCTGGTGAAAGGTTTAAATTGAAGCTCTTAGTTGTTTTTGAAACTGGAATTCACAATCCCAAGCTTTCCCATTCGGAAATAATGAACATTGTAATCCAACATTCCTGGAAAGGTTTGAACTGAGAAAAATACTTTAAAGTGGTAAAATTAGTTAGTCCAGAATGCGGCCGCGCGGGCGGTGAGTCGCTCCCATGTAACGCCGCTGCTGCGCGAGCTGCACTGGCTGCCTGTGGCCTTCCGAGTGCGCTTCAAGGTGTTGATCACCATCTTTAAAGCGCACCATGGCATTGGACCTGGTTACCTCCGAGACCGCCTTCTGCCACAGATTACCTCCCACCGGCCGATACGCTCCCACAGAGAGGCCCTCCTCAGGGTGCCGTC
>NW_015407001.1:0-2402 GCF_001527695.2 Protobothrops mucrosquamatus
CTGTTTAGCTCTCGCACTCTGCAATTCTATGCTTTTCTACCTTAAATTAATCTAAACATTTAATGTTACAAATGTAAATTTAATTTATATTAATTCACACATACACACCGTCCATCTACTCTTGGTCCGGCCCCCGGGTCCAATATATGAACCCATTGCGGCCCTCGAGTCAAAAAGTTTGCCCACCCCTGGTCTATACTGTTCAAAGCTATTTCTGTAAAGTAAAACAAAAAGATTTTGAAGATTATCTTGCTTTCAGTGATGATCATATTTGTTTAAAAAGGAGTGAGTTACCAATCCTTTGTAAATTATCAGTAATTTTGTTTCTTACCTGCAAGGAAAAGAAATGTGAACAGCAGATAAAGGATCTTCATGCTGAGACTGGTTCTGGACCAAACCTTACTCCTGGGACAGACAGGGCTCTCTATTTATGGAGTTACAATGATTGCATTATATCGCTTCAGTGAACTACTGCAAAATAGTTCTTACATAGTTCTTCCTTGTATTGAAACACTTCCTGTTTGTTAGCTGTTGCAAAAGCCCTTAGAAGAGCAGCAGACTTAGTTGAACATCTAACCTGCTATGGTTATAAAAGATGGGAGGCTCAGGACTTGCAATGTCCTAATGGGCCAAAGAAAATTCCTTACTGAATTGCTGCCCAAACTCTACAGTCCACGATGATAATGCTCAGCCATGTTGACAAATGGCTGGAGTTTGGGAAGAGCCCTGAGAACTAAGTGGTAGAAATCTGGGGTTGGCACTGCTATCGTGGGCGACCCATTTTTATGTGTGGGTTTTGGGAAAACAGCTGCTCTGCTTCCTGGTGGGTCTTTGTGGCACTCAGATTAAGCACGGACTGATTTGGCTTTCGCTGAAGTATTCCTCCCTCATCCAGGTGATTTCTATTTCTCTGAAGACAGAGAATATATGCAGAGTTGGAAATATCCCTGCAGTCTTAATGGAGGGTTAATAATAATAATAATAAAGTTGGAAGGGACCTTGGAGGTCATCTAGTCCAACCCCCTGATCAGGCAGGAAACCCTATACCATTTCGGACAAATGGCTGTCCAGTCTCTTCTTAAAAACTTCCAGAGTTGGAGCATTCACCGCTTCTGGAGGCAGGTGGTTCCACTGGTTAATTGTTCTAACTGTCAGAAGTTTCTCCTTAGTTCCAGGTTGCTTCTCTCTTTGGTTAGTTTCCATCTTTTGCTTCTTGTCCTGCCTTCAGGCGCCTTGGAGAATAGCTTGACTCCCTCTTCTTTGTGGCAGCCCCTGAGATATTGGAGCACTGCCATCATGTCCCCCCTCGTCCTTCTCTTCGTTAAACTAGACATACCCAATTCCAGCAACCGTTCCTTCTATGCTTTAGCCTTCAGTCCCCTAATCATCTTTGTTGCTCTACTCTGTACTCTTTCTAGAGTCTCAGCATCTTTTTTACATCGTGGTGACCAAAACTGGATGCAGGATTCCAAGTGTGGCCTTACCACTCCTTGTTAGGATTCCTGTGGGACACAGAAGATTAACTGAAGTTGAGAAGGAGAGCTGGGTTCCAAAAGCTGTGAGTGTTGGTTACATTGAATGTTTCCTGCTGCTTCAGCTACAAAGGATCTCATGGGGGCCATATTTTTTATTACTTATCTCTGAATTTCAGTGGCGAGAACAATAGGGCTTTACACTTTAGGCAAGAAAAAATGAATGCACAGGTATAGAATAGGGGATACGTGGCTCAGTAGCAGTAACTGTGAGAGTTTGGCTCCAGACGTTTTGGGTGCTCCATCACTGGAGGTTTTTAAGAATAATTTGGAAAGCCATTTGTCTGGAATGGTGCAGGGTTTCCGGCTTCAGCGTGGGATTGGGCTAGAAGGTCCCTGCCAACTCGGTTATTCTGCAAGTTCTGTTGGTTCTCAGGTGTCACATCCAGTTGCCATGGATACTGTGGAGATTTAGAGATGATTTCAAAGTGAAGCACAAGCATTTTCCCATGCCCTGAATAACACAGTAACTTAAAATCTGTTTTCACAAAACAAAATACACAGACTTAGTTACATATAAAATCATCCTAGTTTCACAAACTAAATGTGACTTTTCAACATAAGCCTATTTTTCAACATCTTTTTCTCTTCTGTCTTTTTTTCTTCTCCCAATCTGCGATACAATTGCTCTGAGAAAGGATCCTTAGAGTGAAGGATGAGAAGAAGAATAGAAAAAATAAACCCACTGAAAGATTTAACAATTTCTGTGTTAGATGCAGAAATATAATACAGAAAATGTTAAGTAATCAAGATGCAAAGAATTGCTGCAGTGAAAAAGCATACTTGGAGGGTCTCTGAGGGGGTCAAGTATTGAGCCTGGTTGTTGGTGAGCAACGGATTGAAAGTTCCCGGCAATGAGTGGAAAAGGCG
>NW_015407002.1:0-2402 GCF_001527695.2 Protobothrops mucrosquamatus
ATTTTCACTGTTGCTATTCTCCCCAGCATTGAAAGTTGTAAATTTTTCCACTTTTCCAGATCCAATTTTATTTGTTTTAGCAATCTTTTATAATTGTCTTCTTTTATTGTTGCACATCTTGCTGTTAAGTAAATTCCCCAATATTTAACTTTTTTAACTGTTTGAAGGCTTGTTTTGTTTTGCTAATTGATTTTTTTGTTTTTCTGTTAGATTTTTAGTTAGCACTTTAGTCTTTTCTCTGCCACTTCTCCAAATTTTTCTATTTTCTCCATAAATTTAGTGCTTGTTTCAAGTGGCTCTTCCAATATGAAAACCTAGTCATCTGCAAATGCTTGTAGCTTATATTTTTCGTCTTTTATCTCCAATCCTTTAATTTTTATTTCTTGCCTGATATTTCTGTTCAATACAAAATATAAATAATAATGGAGATAAAGGACATCCTTGTCTTGTGCCTTAAGGTTTGCCTGGACACTTTTATCACTTTAAAAAAGGCAAAGCTAAGCAGCAGGCAGAATTGACCAGTAAATGGGCTGCCTGCAGCCATACTGCTGCCAATTTCATTTCCTGAAGTGCTGTTTGACTCTGCTAACAGCCTGGCTTGCAGGAACTGTGCTAAATTAGCTTGCTATCACCACACCATTATTTTAAAAAGAAAAAGAAAATCCTTCCCAATGAATGGTGATGTGTGTAGAAATAGCTGTATCCTAGTACTGGTAGATAAGCTGCTTCTTTTATTTCTTCTTGCTTTATCTTAAACAATCTATTAAAAAGTGCTCAGGATACCTTCTTAGCTGCTCATCTAAATTTTGGCTCAGCAGTATTCATAATTACCACCAGGTTTAAAAAAGAGGAAAAGTTATTCTGTTTAACAATTTATATCTTTTGGGAACAATCTATTTCCTCAGGATGTCCTAATTTAACCTGCCAGTCTCTTTTGTTTCTCCTCTATTTCCATCTCTAGGCATTTATGATGACTCCTTGTCCAAGCCAACAGGTTTGCTTTTGGCTTCACTGGACTCAAAACCATCCTCCTGCGTGTCTTTCGGACCCCCATCTTCATGCTCAAGGCCCCTGCTTGGCTGCTGCAGAACACCAGCCTTCTCCCTGACTGAAGCACAGCAGGAGTTGCAGATGCTACAGAAGCAACTTGGAGAAAGTGAGCTTTCCTGGCCCAGCACTCCATCGGGCATGCAGCTTTGCATGATGTGCCTAACCCTTTCTGCATGGTACCTTCATTATTGTCAAGGATAGCATAGACCATGGGTCGGCAACCCGCGGCTCTGGAGCTGCATGTGGCTCTTTGAGCCTTCTCCTGTGGCTCCCAGCCTCCTCTGCCATTTGCAGAGAGAGAGACAGAGACAGAGAGAGGCACTTGCGCTTCCCTGCTTCCCTTCTCTCTCTCTCTCTCTCTCTCTCTCTCTCTCTCTCTCTCTCTCTCTCTCTCTCTCTCTGTGTGTGTGTGTGTGTGTGTGTGTATATATAAAAAAGGGAGTGACCTGGAGTTTCCAGATGACGTCGTTGGTCCTAGACCCTGGGACACAAACTCTCTGTGCCCAGGGTCCAAATTTCTGTCGCTGGCGGGCCCATTAGGGCTGAATGCCACCCTGGAGGGGTGGCCACCGAGAGGTGAATTCTTTGAGGAAAGGGAGCTGGCGGTAGCCAGCTCCCTGAACTCAAAATAGCCTCTGGAACTGGCGAGAGAAAGGTGGAGAGCTTTGCATCTGCCGCCATCTTCAACAGATCATCGGAGACAGGAGACAGCTGTTTAAGGAAACAAGCAACTGATCAGGGTGAGATGACATTAGTTTTTGATGCAAAGTGGACCTTTAAGAAAATTGCCTGCCTTTAAAGATAAACTGGAAGCCTAAGGGGAGGAGGAGGGGGAATTTTTTGCTTCTCCTCCCTCCCAAAAAGCGGCGGTTTCAGCGTTTTAAAAGCTTTTGAAAATCCTTTGAATTGAAGCTACATTGAAGGAACCAGCTTGTCTCATTATAGAGGAGAAGAAAGACCTATTATTATTCTAATTGGGAAAAGCCACCTTAACTGCTCTTTCTTAGAACTTTTTGGATCGTTAGTTTTGTGTATTGACTGATGGAACTTTCTCTTTTTTTTTATTTTCTCCCTAAGTAAACGGTGAGGGAAGAAACAATGTCCCCTGGTGGTTATTTTTGCAATTTCTTTTCTTTGTTCTCCTGCCACACTATTTTTTTTTGTTACACTATCTCTGTTGATACAGCTGTGGTGTTTGGCTCAATGCCCAGACACTTGGCTGACTGCCCAGACATTCTTACTTCGTTTGAAGATTACTAAGAGAGACTGCTCTCTATTTTATGTTTTTGTTTTTGTGTCCTTGCTTGGTGTTTGATTCCCTTTTTGGATTGATTTTATTCTCTTTAAAATAA
>NW_015407003.1:0-2402 GCF_001527695.2 Protobothrops mucrosquamatus
GGCTTATTTGAAGGATCATTCAAATGAACAATTTTTATCAATATGGAGAAGATGGATTGTTTATATTCAAAATAAGCATAGAATGGTGGAATATAGGTTAGGTTTTTAGATAAAAAAATTTTCTTCTTTTTTTTATATATACATATATTTCACCTACTTATGTAGAATTATATTTTGTGGAGCTAGGGATATTAGTATAAGGTTACTTTTAGTTGAATAGTATCCTGGGATTAGGTTTGGGAAGTCCGGGTGGGGGGTGGGGGGGGTTTTCTAATTGTGATGTACTTGTGATTGCTTTTTTTTCTTATGTTGAAAACAATAAAAAAAAAATTTTTTGAAAAAAAAAATAAGTATATAATTAGAATAGAATAGACTATAGACTATAAACTAGAATAGAGAATAGAATAGAATATACAGAATACAACAATAGAACAATATGGAATAGAATAGAATAGAATAGAATAGAATAACAGTTGGAAGGGACCTTGGAGGTCATCTAGTCCAACCCCCTGCTCAGGCAGGAAACTATACCATTTCAGACAAATGGTTGTCCCAGTCTCTTCTTAAGAACTTCCAGTTTGGAGCAACCCACAACTTCTGGAGGCAGGTTGTTCCACTGGTTAATTGTTCTGTTAGGAAGTTTCTCCTTAGTTCTAGGTTGCTTCTCTCTTTGGTTAGTTTCCACCCATGTATGTATTTATCACATGCGTTTGTCTACCCATTGCAAGTTACTCAGTGTTTTAAAATCAAACAATCGATCAGATAAAGTAAAACCTCTTAGTTGCAAGGAGAAAAATAGGTGAACGAAACTCTGCCTGTGTAGGCAGTCCTTGACTTACAACAGTCCATTTAGTGATTATTGAAAGGTTCAACAGCACTGAAACAAAAGTGATTTATGACTATTTTTTTCACCCTTGCAGCGTGCATCCTCATGGTCACACAATCAAAATTTGGATGCTTGGCAACTGACTCCTATTTACGACGGTGACATGATCCCCTTTGCAACCGTCTCACAAGCAGTGGGAAGCCAGATTCACTTAACAACCATGTGACTAATTTAACAGCTGCAGTAGTAATAATAATAATAATGATAATAATAATAATATATTGAACAGTGTTGTCTAGGTATAAAAATATTAGAATATAATCATCACATTCATAGTAATCTAAATACAATCATATACTTCTTCTTTTGCCATATCCGTTATCGGACGTTGGCGATCATGTTAGCGATCCTGTTTTTTATCAGCAACCGCACGAAAAAGTGCTGAGTTTTGTCCAAACCAGTCCCTTAGATTTTGAAGCCACGATGTTCTTCTTCTGCCTGGACCTCGTTTGCCTTCAATCTTTCCCTGGAGGATTAAATGGAGTATGCTGTATTTTTCTGGGTGTCGCACCACACGTCCGAAATATTCTAATTTTCGTTTAGGAAAGAGCAATCATATTGTTAAAAATAGGATTTTCCACATTGACATTAATTGTATAACCATCAAAATATTTACTAATCCGCTATAGCTCTTCCTGATATAATCCACATTTTCTCATATTTCCAACTTTCTAACCTCTGTCAGTTAACCATTGGTAAAACAAATAATAATAATAATAATAATAATAATAATAATAAAGTTGGAAGGGACCTTGGAGGTCATCTAGTCCAACCCCCTGCTCAGGCAGGAAACACTAGACCATTTTGGACAAATGGCTGTCCATCCTCTTCTTAAAAACTTCCAGTGTTGGAGCACCTACACCTTCTGGAGGCAGCTTGTTAATAATCATAATAAAGCCAGAAGGGACCCTGGAGATCATCGAGTCCAACCCTCTGCTCAGGCAGGAAACCCTAGACCATTTTGGACAAATGGCTGTCCAGTCTCTTCTTAAAAACTTCCAGTGTTGGAGCTTCTGGAGGCAAGGAGTTCCACTGGTTAATTGTCCTAACGGTCAGGAAGTTTCTCCTTAATTCTCGGTTGCTTCTCTCCTAGGTTAGTTGCCATCCGTTGCTTCCTGTCCTGCCTTCACTTAACAACAGTGGCGAGAAAGGTCATAAAATGGGGCAACATTCACTTAACAACTTGTCTCTCTTAGCAACAGAAGTGCTGGGCTCAATTGAGGTCATAAGTCAAGGACTATTCGTACTTTTTGGTCCTGGACAATAGCCAGGATGTAAAGTCTAAAATCAGTGAAACCATACTCATTAAATTTTGATTTTTTCTCTGCACAGATATGGACTTATATTTCCTAAGAAGGCTCAGCAGAAAGGACTGGTCAAGCATGCTGTGTTTATGGAGGACTCCGATGACGAGGTCAGTGGCCGAAGCGGCTTTGTTTAGTCGGTGTGAGTGTGCTCTGTTGTGTTGCTTGCAAAGCATGCATTTCATCCCGAAGTATCAACAACTCAGCTAAAG
>NW_015407004.1:0-2402 GCF_001527695.2 Protobothrops mucrosquamatus
GGCGAATGAACTTAAAATCCCATTCCGCCTTTAATTAAGGGGTGTCTTGAGTTCTTCCCAACGCGAACTTCGTTGCAAAAGCAGCCGAAGGCTGGACTCATCTTGAAACCGGAAGGGCTGGGAAGGGCGACGAGCTGGAAACAGAAGCTCCTCCGGTTGCCTGAAGCGCCATTTCACACGCGGGCTTCTCTAATACTTTATTGTGAGCCGTTCGTTGTATTAAAATTGCGTCCCTGTCCTCCTGCTCCCCTGTCCTTCCTCTAGGAAACGATTAATACACACCAACACAGAATATATGCAGGGAAATACATATACAAGCTGGGGAGAATTAACCAGCTAGTGGACAAAGTCCTCCGAGCCTTGATTAAGAAAAGCAACCGAAGCTGCTTCAACATTTCTTGACAGGACAGCTGGAAAATTTGAACCGTGCCCCTCCCTGCTGTCTCATTTCTCTCTCTCTCTCGAAGTCGACTCTGATTGTTAGAATCCGTGGCAATTCGTGTTGTTGTTGTTGTTGTTGTTTTAAAGTCGCCACGAGGCCTTGTGACATGCTCACCCGCAAAAAACCCAGACAGAGTAGGGGGGGATTCCCTGCAAGAAGCAACTATTAACCCGCACCCCACCCAGCCCCATCCCGACACAAACACCGAACTAGAGGCGGTGGAACGGAATAACATAAAAGCCTCTGCCGTGCCTGTGCCGGAGACCACCTGGGCGAGTTTCGACCCAGACTGCAGCGCGGGCAACCTCTCGTAAAAATAGGAAGCGGATATCTGTGAGTGCTTTTTTTTTTGCTGGCCTTTGGCGCCCCCTTCTGTTTTCCGGAAGGCTTGAACCGGCCAGGAGTTTCTGTTTCCCCCCCTTTTTTCTCTCTTCTAATCCTAGTTTATTGCCCATCCCGACCGCCTCTTCTAAACATTTGCAAATACGGACGCTCCTTTAAAAACCCTGTTTCATCCCAGATCAGAATCCAGAAGATCGCGTTACCGCCGGCTTTCTTTTTAGAAAAAAAATCGCCACAGACGAATGGGGGTATTACAGGTGTTCTTCGCGTTTCTCAGTCCCCCTTTTCCTTCATTCCATGAAGTAGAACAGGGGTCTTCAAACTTGGCCCTTTTATGACTTGTGGACTTCAACTCCCAGAATTCCTCAGCCAGCGTGCCTGGCTGAGGAATTCTGGGAGTTGAAGTCCACAAGTCCTAAAAGGGCCAAGTTTGAAGACCCCTGAAGTAGAATTTAGTAGGGTTGATTTCCCAGTAAACAGATAAAGGACCTCGTTGTAAGTGGATGCTGGGTAGTATCTCAATGCCTTCTAATTAATTATCTCCCAAATAGATTCATTTTTTAAAAAAAGAAAAACCATCCCCAGAAGCTTCTTATTTGAAATCTTACATATCTAGTCAGTTTGCTTTGAACGCTCCTCGGAACTGTTTATTTAAGAAATGGGTTCGTAGGGTGTTGTAAAAGGTGGCCACACAAACACACACACATACTTGTCATTCAGAAGCATTTTCCCAAGAGGAAATCCTTAGAGGACAAAATGTAGATATTGTACTTTTGTTCTGGCTGTCTTGTTGAAAGGAATTGTATGGGGTTGGATTTTCTATCTCCCATCCCTTCAAGTATTGGTGCTTGTGCACACACACAGAGGGAAACTTCTAGGGAACCCTCCCCTCTAAGGCCACAGAAGAGGCTGCCCTGTTTGTTGTTTTTCTTGGCGACAGTCTCACCCACCTCCGCTGAAATGGAAGGCCGTGTTTCAAGCAGACCTGAATCTCCACTACTTTTAGAAGCTCAAAGTGCTCCTAGGCAGAAGGTTGAGCAAATATTTGTTTCCCAGCTTTATGGTGGGTTCTTTGAGGTGAACTGGGGAGCATTTCTGCTAAGACAGGTAATAAACAATGGCGTCCTCTCTGGAGCTCCCTGAAAAAGCTTGTCTGGAGCTCACTGAAAAAGCTTGTCTGGAGCTCACTGAAAAAGCTGCCCCTTCCCCAAATAGTCCTGCCGGTGTTTACATCTGTCTAGACCCTCGAGTGCCAGACGTTACATTGGGATGAACTTGGTTTCACCGCGGGTGTCAGCCGGAACAAGAAAGGTCAAAGGGAGGGTCAACTCGCTCGTGTTGCTCTCTGGGTTGGAAGGAGGTCTGGGGAGCGCTCCCTAGATCTCTCTAGCTTGCACGCACTTGCATACACACACACACACACACACACACACACACACACACAAACGTAGCCCCTTACAAGAAAAAAAAATACATTCTCCTTTTGGCTGATGAGCGGTATCCAATGTTCATTTCATCTTTCTGGAAACGTTTCATTCCTTTTCTATAACGACATGCATTAGATTTACTGGTTTTTGCTTTTGCTTTACAAATGAGTATGTTCAGGAAGAGACAACCG
>NW_015407005.1:0-2402 GCF_001527695.2 Protobothrops mucrosquamatus
CTTTTGGCAAAAGTGGAACGCTGCTGTCCTGGTTGATCGGTTTAGGAGTTCCAGTGGTGGGTTGCTCTCTTCGGGGATGCTAACCCTGGAGAGGCTAAACATGGAGCAGGCTCCAGCATACTGTGTGCCCCCCACCTGGTTGCTACTTTTGCCCATCCAGTAGACAAGAATGTCAAGCTACCAGCTTGAAGCAACCCTTAAGTAGTTCAAGGCCTGGACATGGACCGTGGTTATGGTACCGGCCTAGGAAAATGTGCCTCCTTTGGGTTTCCATTGTTTGCTTGTAATGTGTAAGACAAACAATCAAGGGGAGTAGAGAAACTGACTAGATAGAGATTAAAATCCCTTTGAGGTGGGGAGGGTGGGTAAACCAATATCACACTGTCTTAAATTCTGTGGCTGCCATTTCATCCAAGCTAGCAAAAGACCCTCCTATTTACAGCCCTCCGTGAGCAAAAGCAGTGGCTGGATGGGGCCTACTCTTGCAAGGGAATGTAAACTCTCTTAAGATCCCTTTCGCTGGGACCAAGCCACATGCTGACCGGCTTCACTCATCACACTAAACTGTTATACGGCAGGCTTGTTTTTGTGCAGTTTGTGTGGGTTTGCATTGAATCCTGAGGAAGCCAATCCTGGCTTGGGACCATGTGCGAAGCTAATTTCCGTTAGGGAAAGCCGAGGGGTCATGTTGTCTAGTGGGTTATGCCCAAGAATAAAAGCTAGTCACTAAGTTATACGGAGAATGTCTTGATGGGATGAAAAGAGACACATCTGCTCCCAGGTAATCTGTGAATACGTGGGGAGAGCCAAAGTGGTGTATTTTAACGCACTGCTCCAGACAAAGGTTACAACAGAGATTGTTTAATGGCTGGATATTTTTCTACACAACCCGCCCAGCTCTTTCCCAAATGACACTGTGGCTGTGTTCACACAACCTGCAAAACACGGTCCCTGTACTGACCCATTTCTCTGCCTGTTCAGAAAACAGGATGATGATCCCACCAAACGGGTCGCCTTGATGCCGAACGCTAAGCTGCGAAAAGCAAAAAGTTAAACCAGACCTTCCGCCCGTTAACGCTGCTAAATTCTTCTGTAAATACAGGTAGTCCTCGGCTTATAACCATTCCTTTAGTGACCGTTTGAAGTTACAACAGTACTGTAAAATTAACTTACGACCATTTTTCACACTTACGACCATTGCGGCATCCCCAGGGTCACGTGATCAAAATTCGGACGCTTGGCAACTGACTCGTATTTAGGACCGTTGCCGCGTCCTGGGGTCGCGTGATCCCCCTTTTGCGGCCTTCTGACAAGCCAAGTCCATGGGGGAAGCCAGATTCACTTAACGACCGGGGGACTAACTTAACAACTGCGGCAAGAAAGGTCGTAAAAATGGGGCCAAACTCACTTAACAACTGCAACGGCTTAACAACAGAAATGGTGGCTCGCTTGTGGCCGTAAGTCGGGGACTACCTCTAATAGCCAGTGTCTCTGTGACACCAGAGTGGCGCCCATCTGTAATGGTGGCCGGTGGGATTTCTCGTTCTCTGCAGAGATTTGCAGAGAAGGGTTGATTTATTTATTTCTACTTGATTTATCAAATGTGTATGTCGCCCATCTCATGGTCAGGTGGCTCTTGGTGATTTAAAACGGGTCCCCAACCCCCGGTCTGTGGACCGGTACCGGGCCACAGCATGCCAGCAACCGGTCCACACAAACAAGCAAAGCCCCACCCACAGGATGCAGGCAGCACACAAAACCACGCACTCTCCGGTCCGTGGGAAAACCTCTCTTCACGGAACCGGTCCCTGGTGCCCCAAAGGTTGGGGACCGCTGGCTTAGACCATCGTAAAAGCAAAACATTAAACATGAACAAAACATGAGATAAGTTAGGAACCAATTCCAAATGGTTGCTCAAATTTCTTTATTTTTATTTATTTATTTATTTATGAATTGCATTTATATCCCGCCCTTCTCCTTTCGGACTCAGGGCGGCTGACAAATTAGATAAAAAACTAACATATATACATATTATACCTAATTAAAAATTTAATTAAAATGAAATATTTGAAAATGTCCAATTAAAAGTAATTAAAACCCCTATAAAATCCCCTAGGCCAGTCCCGCTTGCTGGAACAACCACGTCTTGAGGGCGCGGCGGAAGGAAGGGAGATCAGGGATCACCCTGATCTCTGGGGGCAGATCGTTCCAGAGGGTGGGAGCTCCCACAGAGAAGGCCCTCCCCCTTGGGGTCGCCAGCCGGCACTGCCTGGCCGACGGCACCCTGAGGAGACCCACTCTGTGAGAGCGTACAGGTCGGTGGGGGGTAATCTGTGGCAGGAGGCGGTCTCGAAGGTAACCAGGTCCGATGCCATGGAGCGCTTTAAAGATAATAATCAACA
>NW_015407006.1:0-2402 GCF_001527695.2 Protobothrops mucrosquamatus
CCTCCCTCCTGCCTCTCCTTCCATCCTTCCTTCTATCTTCCTTCCTTCCTTCCTTTCTTCCTTCCTACTTTCCTTCCTTCCTCCCCCTCCTCCTCCTTCCTCCCTCCCACCATTCCTTCCATCCATCCTTCCTTCCTCCCTCCCTCCCTCCCTCCCTCCCTTTTCTTTCTTTCTTTCTTTCTTTCTTTCTTTCTTTCTTTCTTTCTTTCTTTCTTTCTTTCTTTTTTTCCTTCTTTTAAAGTTGGACAGGAGAATAAAATAAGATATATATATATTTTTTGCAGGAGATACTCCCAGGCAAATTCATGTTCAACAAGGAGGGTGCTGAGTTATCAGCTCCTGCCAAGGGCAACCATATATCTTACATTCCCAAAGCCAAATCAGATTTGACATTTCATTGCAAGACCAAGACAGCTTGATTCAGAAGGAAAGTTAAGGGGTATCGGGGAGTGGGGCATCTCAAGACAGGAACATCCAATTTAGCAGAAATGATGTCTCCCCGAAAATGTCCTTGTCCTAGTAGTAAACAAATCATCATTGAATGTTTTCCCTGCTGTGTTTTTTTTTTAAAAAAAAATTCATTTAGACAAAAATAACCCAGCTTGTTAGGACATAGTTACTTAACGAAAGAGGAGCATTCAATTTCTATGTGTGAATCTTAAATCAAGGTCTACTCAGTTCCACTCTCTACTCTACGATAAGCTGTTGAGATGCTCAAAAGAAGAATACGCTTTTCTTGATTCCAGTTCTCTGTCATTTTTCTTCCTCGTCCCTCCATCATCATCATCATCATCATCATCATCATCATCATCATCATCATCATCATCATCATCATCATTATCATCTAAGACCATTTTACAACGCCTTGGTAAGGCCACACTTGGAATACGGCATCCAGTTCTGGTCGCCACAATATAAAAAAGATGTTGAGACTCTAGAAAGAGTGCAGAGAAGAGCAACAAAGATGATCAAGGGACTGGAGGCTAAAACATATAAGGAAAGGCTGCTGGAATTGGGTCTGTCTAGTTTAATGAAGAGAAGGACCAGGGGGGACATGATAGCAGTCTTCCAGTATCTCAGGATCTGCCCCAAAGAAGAGGGAGTCAAGCTATTCTCCAAAGCGCCTGAAGGCAGGACAAGAAGCAACGGATGGAAACTCATCAAGGAGAGAAGCAACCTAGAACTAAGGAGAAACCTCCTGACAGTTAGAACGATTAACCAGTGGAACAACCTGCCTCCAGAAGCTGTGAATGCTCCAACACTGGAAGTTTTTAAGAAGAGACTGGACAGCCATTTGTCCGAAATGGTATAGGGTTACCTGCCTGAGCAGGGGGTTGGACTTGATAATCTCCAAGGTCCCTTATTATTATTGTTGTTGTTGTTGTTGTTGTTATTACCTCCAAGGTCCCTTATAGCTCTATTTTATTCTAAACAAAATAAGTTTTAATGTGGAGAAAAGCAAAGTTTTACTTTTGCTTTTAGGAAGTTTTAGGCAGGAAAAATCAAAGGTACAAATACAGATTGGGTGAGACCTGGCTCAAAAACAGCAATTGTGAGAGGGATCTTGGAGTCCTAGTGGATGATCACTAGACTATGAGCCATCAATGTGCAGCAGCAGCCAAAAAAGCTAATACTTGTCAGAGCAAGACATCCAATGTTAGCAGCATTGACACCTGGGTTGTATAAACAGAGACATAGAATCAAGATCACGTGAGGTATTAGTACCGCTTTATAAAACCCTAGTGAGACCACACCTGGAATACTGCAGCCAGTTTTGGTCACCATATCACAAAAAAGATGTTGAGAGTTTGGAAAAAAATTCAGAGAAGAGCAACTAAGATGATCCAAGGCCTGGAGACTAAAACATACGAAGAATGGCTGAGGGACTTGGGTCTGGCTGCTATGAAGAAAAGAAGAAATAGGGGAGATATGATAGCAGTGTTCGAGTATTTAAGGGGCTGCCCCAAAGAAGAGGAGGGCTTCAAACTATTCACCAAAGCACCAGAGGGCAGGACAAGAAGCAACGGTTGGAAACTGAACAAAGAGAGAAGCAATCTGGAATTAAGGAGAAACTCCCTGGCAGCGAGGACAATTAACCAGTGGAACCACTTGCCACCAGAAATCGTGGGCGCTCCATCCCTGGAGGTTTTTAAGAAGAGACTGGACAGTCACTTGTGTGAGATGGTATAGGTTCCATATATATAGCAAACTGACACCCACCATAAAGATGTGGCACGACCACGAACACGAAGCCAAACAACAGCAATGAAGCTCACCATCTCAAATCCCCCTGCAACTCAAACTAACCTGAGCACAACAAAGCCCCCACCCAAACAGAACACTCCCCCAGCCAATCAGAGCACAGCGAACCCCCCATCCAATCAGAGCACAGCCAGGCTCCT
>NW_015407007.1:0-2402 GCF_001527695.2 Protobothrops mucrosquamatus
TAGCGGGACTGGCCTGAGGGATTTTAAAGGGGGTTTTAATTACTTTTAAATTGGACATATTTAAATATTTCGTTTTAATCAAATTTTAATTAAGTATATGTATATATGTTAGTATTTTATTCAATTGTCAGCCGCCCTGAGTCCGTAAGGAGAAGGGCGGGATATAAATGCAATTAATAAATAAATAAAATAAATAAAAAATCCCTTTAAAATCCCTATAAAATCCCCCCCTAGGCCAATCCCGCTTGATGGAAAAGCCATGTCTTGAGGGCACGGCGGAAGGAGGGGAGATCCGGAATCGTCCGGATCTCGGGGGGTAGTTCGTTCCAGAGGGTGGGGGCACCCACAGAGAAGGCCCTCCCCCTGGGGGTCGCCAGCCGACACTGTTTGGCCGACGGCACCCTGAGGAGGCCCGCTCTGTGGGAGCGTACCGGTCGATGGGAGGCAATCTGCGGCAGAAGACGGTCTCGAAGATTATGTATATTTTAAACATTATGTATATTTTAAAAGGCAAATATATCTCTTGGCATCCATTACGCACCCATTTTATCTGTAACCTGCTGGGACCTTGATCAAAAACTACACCTAGTAATTTTTGACAAGCTAGGAATGAGTTGGAAATTGTTTGTCCAAACTCAGTGATAAAAGCTGAACTGAGCCTGGTTCTTTGTAGCAAATAAATCAGCCAGATGAAGAGGTGCAAAGTTATTGAGAAAATACAAATACTACAATTGTCTTTCCATCCTGAATTGTGTATTGAATACGGTATATATACCATAGTATATTTTAATAATTTTTTTTTATTAAACTGTTTAAGAAACTGGATAAACCAGACAGGAAATACAACTAGATCAGCTAAATCTACTTCACTGTAAAGCTACATTAACATAATCTTGCAAGCTGGAAAGTACAAACCTTTCTGCCACCACTTTTAACTGCTTGTTCCATGAAGGCAGGTCCTTTCTAAGTTTTCTTTTTTTTTTTTTATGACTGTTAAGCCACTGAGGTCTCCTGACTCTCTTGTCTGATAGTTTTCTAGGCAGCATTTCTTCTCCCCTCTTCCCACAAGGTTATTCTCATGTTACATTATCTCCCCCATAGAAGTATGCCCAGGAGAAGGATTCCAACACCCATCATCCCAAAATGGTCAGAAGTTCTAGTTTAACAACTCCAAGAATATGAATAAGAGAAACTATATACTTCTAATCTGTTTCTATTTTTCATATATCCTGTCATAAAGATATTTCCTTGTAGAATATGTCTTTAATAAATGTAAAAAATGTAGAATGTAAAAAAAAAGTTAAACAATTCTCTGAGGATTTTACTCCGCTAGGCATTGCCAACTCTAGGGGGTGATGCTCATCTCCGTTTCAAAGCCAGAGCTGTCTAAAGACATTTCCACAGTCATGTGGCCAGCATGACAACACGGAGTGCTGTTACCTTCCCATCGAAGCGATACCTACTTATCTACTCGCAATTTCCATGCTTTCAAACTGCTATTTTGGCAGGAGCTGGGATGAGGATGGGAGCTCACCCCATCACATAGTGCTCGGGTCTCAAACCTGGGCTGCCTGCTTTCCAGCTGACAAGCCCAGTGTTTTTATCACTGAGCTACCGCACCACCCACAAAATGAATAAATAATGAAATAAATGTAGAAAATGTCCTTTTATGTATGCAGGCTAAGAAATAAACCAAACTGGAAGACTTAGAGAAATGCACAGTCCAAAGGATCCAGCTCACACAATCACTAAAGAGATGTCAATTAAGACACAATGAGAAATTTGGCTCCAAATGAATGCTTGTCCCACCACTCAGCTGGTAAACTACCAGTTCCTCCACCTTCATTTTTGCCTTGCTAAACACCCCCAACTTCAGTTACATTTTGGGGAAATTCTGCAGCAGAGGAATAAGGGAGGAGAAGGTGAATCCTGTAGGATTCAAAGGAGTTGGAACTGAAGATGCTGATGGCGAAAGTAATCCAAGTGTTACATATAGACCACAGCAGACCTGGAAAGAAACCATCACTTCCCATACACTCTCTCTTGCTAATGGGCTGCCATGCCTGTCTGGATCGGCATAAGGAACATATGCTGTCAGAACATGATTCCCTAAATGAAAGTGGGTCAGGAAAATAACAGCATGGAGAATACAATGCCCCTTTTGAATGTGTGGCATTTACCTGGCAGTGGAGTGCCTCAACCAATGGTCTCATGAGAGTTTTTTCAGCAAAAGCTGTGACATATGGCTATCGTTTATCCTATAGGTCAGTCCCTTGGGCAAATTTCTAATAAGGGTCTCTTTTCCCATGGGAAATGTATTTATCTTTCCAATTAGCAGTCATAGGACCCAGACAATCCTTATTGCTCCACTTTCCCAAAGTGCAGAGTGCTCCACGCTGAAA
>NW_015407008.1:0-2401 GCF_001527695.2 Protobothrops mucrosquamatus
GTAAAGTTGGAAGGGACCTTGAAGGTCATCTAGTCCAACCCCCTGCTCAGGCAGGAAACCCTATACCATTTCAGACAAATGGCTGTCCAGTCTCTTCTTAAAAACTTCCAGTGTTGGAGCATTCACCGCTTCTGGAGGCAGGTTGTTCCACTGGTTAATTGTTCTCACTGTCAGGAAATTTCTCCTTAGTTCTAGGTTGCTTCTCTCCTTGATTAGTTTCCACCCGTTGCTTCTTGTCCTGCCTTCAGGCGCCTTGGAAAATAGCTTGACCCCTGAGATACTGGAACACTGCTATCATGTCCCCCATTGTCCTTCTCTTCGTTAAACTAGACATACCCAATTCCAGCAACCTTTCCTTATATGTTTTAGCCTCCAGTCCCCTAATCATCTTTGTTGCTCTTCTCTGTACTCTTTCTAGAGTCTCAACATCTTTTTTACATCGCGGTGACCAAAACTGGATGCTAAAATAGAGGAAGAACAGTTGCAGGAATTGGGTTTGTCTAATCTAGTGAAAAGAAGGACCAGGGGGGACATGACAGCAGTTTTGCAATATTTGAGGGGCTGCCAGAAAGAAAGGCGTGGGTCACCCTATTTACCACCCGAGGGCAGGACAAGAAGCAACGGATGGAAACGAATCAAGGAGAGTTTGAACTCTAGTTTCCCCTAGAACTAAGGAGAAATTTCCTGACAGTGGGGACAGTGGGGACAGTTAATCAGTGAAACGACTTGCCTTCAGAAGTTGTGGGTTCCCCGTCACTGGAGGTTGTTAAGAAGAGATCGGACAGCCGCTTGTTTGGAACGGTATAAGGTCTCCTGCTTGAATAGGGGGTTGGACTAGAAGACCTCCAAGGTCCCATCCCACTCTGTTATTGTATTCTATCCTGTGATCCCTAACCCTAACCCTAACCCTAACCCTCACCTTCTTGGTGATAATGTTGCCTTGCTCATCGGTGAATTGCTCTTCGGTCACTTGTTCTCCAGGGATATCCAATATTTCGTTACCCTGGAAAAAAACCAAGAAAAGCAGACGTCTGCGTGGGATCAGGATGTCATTTCCCCCCTGCCTTCTTCTCTGTACACAGCTGGGGCCTTCCAGTTATGTTTGCTTGCTTGTTTCATTTGTGTCAGAAACACCCCAATTAAAACAAGGCACACTATGCCGCATAAAATTTAAAACAGGAAAGGCAGAATTAACATATCTGCAAGCTGAACAAATCTTGCCCAGAAACCATCAGTATTAATTGCTCCTCCACTTCTAAGGTCCAAAAGTCTGGTAAATGCCGGATTCCCTGTCCAACGGTCCTTTTTCACCAGGCGGCCAGCGGAGTCCTCGGCCGGCACCCAGAAGCTAAGAAGAGCAGGTTATCCATCGGTTGAGGCACCTTTGCCCCAGGGCCACGCCTGCCCACCACGCAAACGGCTACCTGGACGAAGACACGTCTGCGCACCACCCGGGTGGAGGCTGCCTCCTCATCGTCGCTCAGCCCGTCGCTCTCCCCCAGCTCCTTGTCCAGCTCCTGGTGGACGTGCTTCAGCACGAACTGGACGGAGCCCTGGGCGATGTGCAAGAGGTTCTGGCAGCTGACCAGAAAGAAGCCCAGCAGGACTAAACTGATGACCAGCTGGGTCAGGAAGCCCCACATGATCCCGGGGTGGTGGTGGGGGGAACAGCCAGGTGGCTGATCACATCCCAGCCACCTTGAGCCGAACGCCTCCTGCTCTCACGGCCGCAGGGCAGCCTCTGGGCTGGCGGCCGGAGCAGCCGCGCGCTCTCTGCACCAGGGAGTGGGAGATGGGGAGGTGGGTGTAATTCGAGCCTGGTCCCAACGCAGCTGCCTTGGAGGCCCGTGGCCAAGCCTTCCTTCCCCTTCTCCCAGGAGGAGCTTTGTCAAAGTCACCCCCGGCTTAAGCCTCTCAAGGCAAGAAGTCGGCCCCAGTTCACAGGGCTGGAGGGATCGGAATTCGCCACTGCCGTGCCTGGGAATGTGCTCTTTAAACCAGGTTAGGATACCTCTCTAAGCCCAGCCCAGCAATTGGCGAACTGAGCCGGGAGGGGGGCTCTATTTCTGGTCCTGCTGGGTCTGCCCTGAGCGAGACCCTGGCGCTACCCAATTAGGAAGCAAGCAGAGTTGCTGGCAGGCAGATATAAATAGAGCCAACTGGCTGGGAGGGGGGGGGTCCTCCCTCCCCTAGCAAAAGCAGGAGGGGGAGAGGAGCGCCATCTGCTGGTCAGCAGCCCTAACTGTGGGATTTGCAACTCACAACCTACTATACAGGTGGCCCTCCACTTGCCCCACTTCATTTAGTGACCGTTGAAGGTTACAACGGCACTGAAAAAAGTGACTTATGACCGTTTTTCACGGGTACGACCTTTGCAGCATCCCCAGGATCACGTGATCAA
>NW_015407009.1:0-2401 GCF_001527695.2 Protobothrops mucrosquamatus
TCTAGTCCAGCCCCCGAACAAGCAGGAGACCCTACACCATTTCGGACAAATATGTAATGTGATCAGCTGGAAGGGACCTCGGAGGTTGTCTAGTCCAGCCCCCTGCTCAGGCAGGAGGCCCTACACCATTTCGGACAAGTGGCTGTCTAGTCTCTTCTTAAAATCGTCCAGCGATGGAGCACCCACAACTTCCGGAGGCAAGATGTTCCACTGATAATTAATAGAATAACAGAGCTGGAAAGGACCTCAGAGGTCATCTAGTCCAACCCCCTGCTCGAGCAGGCGATCCTGTACCATTTCAGACAAGGGACTGTCCAGTCTCTTCTTAAAAACCTCCAGCGTGCTTCCTCATCGGCCTCGATTGTCAAAAGAGGGGATCACGTGACTTTGGGGACGCCGTCATAAATAGGAACTAGTTGCTAAGCATCTGAATTTTGGCCAGGGGGATGCTGCAACGGCTGTAAGTATGAAACACGACGTTAAGTCACTTGTACCACTAAACAAACTGTGGTTAAGTAGAGGGTTACCTGTATTCTTTTAGTTTCCAAAGGCTGTTTAAACAGGGGTCTACAAACATGGCCCTTTGATGACTTGTGGACTTCAACTCCCAGAATTCCTCAGCCAGGGTCATAGTTCCCTCACGCTGGCTGAGGAATTCTGGGAGTTGAAGTCCACAAGTCATAAAACAATCATAGTTCCCTCACGCCAACTGAGGAATTCTGGGAGTTGAAGTCCACAAGTCATAAAGGGTCCTAGTTCCCTCACGCTGGCTTAGGAATTCTGGGAGTTGAAGTTCACAAGTCATAAAAGGGCCATAGTTCCCTCACACTGGCTGAGGAATTCTGGGAGTTGAAGTCCACAAGTCATAAAGGGTCCTAGTTCCCTCACGCTGGCTGAGGAATTCTGGGAGTTGAAGTCCACAAGTCATCAAAGGGTCCTACTTCCCTCACACTGGCTGAGGAATTCTGGGAGTTGAAGTCCACAAGTCATAAAAGGTCATAGTTCCCTCACACTGGCTGAGGAATTCTGGGAGTTGAAGTCCACAAGTCATAAAGGGGTCCTAGTTCCCTCACGCTGGCTGAGGAATTCTGGGAGTTGAAGTCCACAAGTCATAAAACAATCATAGTTCCCTCACGCTGGCTGAGGAATTCTGGGAGTTGAAGTCCACAAGTCATCAAAGGGGCCTAGTTCCCTCACGCTGGCTGAGGAATTCTGGGAGTTGAAGTCCACAAGTCATAAAGGGGTCCTAGTTCCCTCACGCTGGCTGAGGAATTCTGGGAGTTGAAGTCCACAAGTCATAAAGGGGTCCTAGTTCCCTCACGCTGGCTGAGGAATTCTGGGAGTTGAAGTCCACAAATCATGGAAGGGCCAGGTTTGAAGACCCCCAAGTTTAAACAGTGCCGGTGAACGGCTTAGCCTGCACCACAAAGCAGGGAAAGGGGAAGTCCGGAGCTGCCCGGGCAGGCTGGGCGGTGGGGTTGGACTAGATGACCTCCCAAGCCCCTTCCCTTTTACACTCTCTTTGCAAAAATCTCAGCCACCTGCTTCGAAGTGGCCAGAAGAGGTCAAGAGGAGAGCCGCCAAGGGAGACACTCTGGCGCAGCGGATCCTCCGGAGATCCCTCGCCAGATGTGGACGAGAAACTGGAAACAGCCCGGCTATTGTGCAGATGTTGTGCAAGCTGTTGGCAGCCCAACAGCGGCTTTTCGGGAAATGCTGCGTTGTCCTGCCAGGGAGCCAGAGAAGGCCCGAGTCTTCCCTTCCTTGGGGGTGGGGGTGCACGGATCAGGCCCCCCCAGATTGCCACCCATCGGTGGTGGTGGGGGGGGACAAATGACGCCTCCCTTTCCACCAATCTGCGGGGTGAACTTCCTTCCTCTTTCCCAGATCTCCACTACTACGTCCTTCTTCCTCCCCCCCCTCCGCCTCTGCCCCCCCCCAGTCCTGTTCTTCTCTTCGGCTGTGGGTTTCCTGTGTCCGTCTCAGGCTTCGCAGCCGAGCAACAGAATACAGAATAACAAGAGTTTGGAAGGGGCCTTGGAGGTCATCTAGTCCAACCCCCTGCTCGGGCAGGAGAGTCAAAACAGTGGCTATCCAGTCTGTTGAGGAGGAGGAGGAGGAGGACTGTAGGGTCCTTGGTGCTCTCTGATCTTGGCTGTTTTCTTGCAGACGTTTCATGACCCAGCTAGGTAACATCATCAATGCTAGAAGGGGGAGGGATTTGTGGAAAGGAGGAGGAGGAGGAGGAACAAGACTGTGGGGTCCCTGGTGCTCTCTGATCTTGGCTGTTTTCTTGCAGACGTTTCATGACCCAACTAGGTAACATCATCAATGCTAGAAGGGGGAGGGATTTGTGGAAAGGAGGAGGAGGAGGAGGAGGAGGAGGAGGAGGAGGAGGAGG
>NW_015407010.1:0-2401 GCF_001527695.2 Protobothrops mucrosquamatus
TCCTTCCTTCCTTCCTTCCTTCCTTCCTTCCCCTTCATCCTTCTAGCTTTCTAGGAACTCTCAGTTATCTTGAGACAATTGAGGCATAGCACTGATGATGTTACCTACCTGGGTAATGAAATGTCTGAAAGAAAACCACCAAGCTCAGAGAGCACCAAGGACTCCCCAGTTCAACCCTGAGCTAGAAATGTTCCCTTCTTAATGTCTGCTTGGCAGACCCACATTCTGAGACCTGTTTCAAAAGGGACTCTTAGGACTAATTCCCCAAAACCCCACAACCCGAGGGAGGACCCCTCCAAAGTATAATGCAGCCTTGCAAACCAACAACAAACAGATCAATATTTTTCATCCAGAAGAAGTGGACCGGCTGGGTGGGGCTGTCGGTGCCAGAGGTGACATAAGACCTGCCCTGAAAATAAGACCTGGTGCCTCTTTTGGAGGCAATAAAATAAAATAAAATAAGACCCGGTCTTATTTTTCGGGAAATACGGTATGGGGTATTTTTGCCAAAAAAAGAAGTAAAAGCAGTGTTTTTGCAAAAAATGTAACAAATCGCAGTCACATGACCACGGGATGATGCAAATGACTGGAAAGGCAGTGTAATGCCCCAAATGTGGTCACCTGACCACGGGGGGGGGGAGTGTCCATCAGAACTTGGGTCCTTATGAAAGGTCACAGGTACCATTTGAGGGGTCCGTTGTAAGTGGAGAACTGCTTGCAAAATGCTTGTCATCCAGGCAATAGCCATCCAACCTTGTGAGAAGACGATTGTCCCCCAAAGGGAGTCAAAGAGTCAAGATGGCGGCTGGTATTGGACGACCCAAACTCTGCCCCTTTCTTACACACAACAAGCCAGGCCAGGTATAGGCAGTCCTTGACTTACGACTACGACTGAGCCCAAAATTTCCATTGCTAAGCAAGACAGTTTGTTCAGTGAGCTCTGCCCCGTTTTACAACTTTTCTGGTCAGAGTTGTTAAGCGAATCACTGCCCTTGCTAAGTTAGTAACCCGGTTGTTAAGCAGAATCCGGCTTCCCCCATTGACTTTGCTTGTCAGAAGGTCGCAAAAGAGGATCCCGTGATCCTGGGACACTGCAAAACCATCCTAAGTATGAGTCAGTTGCCAAGGGGGTCAGAATTTGTATCACCTGACCATGTTTTTTTGTTGTTGCAATAGTTGTAAGTGTGAAAAATGGTCCTAAGTCACTATTTTCAGTGCCGTGAATTTAGTGATTTCGAACAGTCACTAAATGAACGGCTGTAATTCGAGTGCATTTTAGGCACTAAATCAGTGGTTCCTCAACCGCGACCCTTTAATACAGTTCCTCATGTTGTGGTGACCCCCAACCATAAAATTATTTTCGTTGCTACGTCATAACTGTAATTTTGCTACTGTTATGAATCGTAATGTAAATATCTGATATGCAGGATGTATTTTCATTGTTACAAATTGAACATAATTAAAGCATTATATGTAATTATGTGTTTTCCGATGGTCTTAGGCGACCCCTGTGAAAGGGTCGTTCGACCCCCAAAGGGTTCACGACCCACAGG
This sequence comes from Protobothrops mucrosquamatus, assembly GCF_001527695.2. Taxonomy (NCBI): domain Eukaryota; kingdom Metazoa; phylum Chordata; class Lepidosauria; order Squamata; family Viperidae; genus Protobothrops; species Protobothrops mucrosquamatus. The sequence goes on from NW_015407010.1 coordinate 1,554, forward strand.
TTGAGAACCGCTGCACTAAATGATGACAACATCCTGGAAGGCATTTGTAAATCTTTTGCAAAATTAGATCCTGATATTTCACCTCCTGAAAGAAGACAAGGTAAAAAGGTGCAGTTAATTTACATTTGTTCTTTGCACCCTACCCAAAAACAAAATTGAGTTTGTCTGGCGTTATTGGTGATGTTCCTCCAGATTTAATTCATGAGGCTATTTTTTGACTCAAGTTCCCACCAGCTGTGAGCAAAAAGCACTGTGGGAGTTCTATTTTAGGCAGTTCACTACAGTGTACATACTGTTGACAGCACCATGTGGTGAATTATTCCCAAAATGGAGTCAAACTGAAAACTTTGAGGACCCTTTTTTAAAAATAAAATAAAATAAAATATGCATACAATATATGAACCCCTACTTCTTTCGTTCCAAATTCACACACCGAGTGTTAGGAATGAAAGAACTGCAGAATAACAGAGTTGGAAGGGACCTTGGAGGTCTTCTAGTCCAACCTCTTGATCAAGGGGATAACCTTGGAGCTTTAGAACTGAGTCCGTCTCAAAGTGCATAGCTAAATGTCTATGGAGATTCTCAGTCATCCAAGTCATGGTTGTCCCAAAGGTGCTTTTTCAAGAGATAACTGGACTTTCTTCTTTTTCTTTGAAGACATTTCGCTTTTCATCCCGGAAGCTTCTTCAGCTCAGCTTCAAAGAAAAACAAGAAGGTCCAGTTGCCTCTTGAAAAAGCACTTTTGGGATGATTTAGAACTGGGTCATAAGTTTTGAAGTCTCTCTCTCTCTCTCTCTCTCTCTCTCTCTCTCTCTCTCTCTCTCTCTCTCTCTCTCTCTCTCTCTCTC
>NW_015407011.1:0-2401 GCF_001527695.2 Protobothrops mucrosquamatus
AAGGGCGGCGGCGGGGGGGGGAGTAGGGGGTCTCCGGGCCGCCTCCCGCGCCCAGCCAGGATGGGGGGACCCCGGCTGCGCTGCGCCTGGGCGCTTTTGACGCAGGGCGCGCGGAGTCGGGGGTCCCCCTGGTCCTGCTTCCCCCTCGCCCCCCCCCATGTCCGCTGGTCCCCAGTCCCGGGCTGGGGGTGTCCGCGGTGGGCTTGGACCCCCCCCCCCGCCAGCCCGTGGCCGGAGCCAGAAGTTGCGCCCGGGGAGGGAGCGGAGGGGGTAGCTGGCACCCCGCAGGTGGGCCGAGCTGGGCTGAAGCCTCCTGGCCGACCGGGGCGCTTTGTGGGGTCTCCAAGCGACTTTGGGGGAGCCGGGCCGGTTCCCCTGGCGAGTCCGGACAGAGGCTGGCCCGAAAGAGGCGAGCCCCTGCCTTGCGCCCCCCCCCCCCCCCCAACCAGGCTTCTTCTTTCCAAGTGCTCTTCCACCGCCTTGACCCCTGGCTAAGCGCCTTAGTCGTCTTAACCAGGATTAAAGCTGCGGTTCGGGCTTTGTGTGAACTCTTTGGGTTGGGTCAAGGCGGCCCAGGGGACAGCCCCCCCCCCTGCAATGCCTGCCAAGGCTGACCCAGTTTCAGAAAGGGAGCATCCACGTGGGGGGGAACATCTCCCCCATCACACACACCCCCCACAAACACCCGGGATTCTACCTCCGGAAAGGCTGCTCTAGCTTGGGGGGGGCAGCTTTAGGGAGCAAAGCTGTTGCTACCCCTGCTTTAGAGACCTATCCTTCCCGGAGGCTGGCAGCTCTGCCCTCCGAGCCCTGGCATGGCCCTGGCTTAAGCTCCCACCCCACCCCTTGCTGCTGCTGCTGCCCCTGAAGCAGCAGGTGCCCCTCCCCTCGTGGCTTTCCTGTGCCTTGAGGTCAGTTCGATCAGGCAAGATTACTGGGGGGGGGGGGGGCTGGATCAAAAGGAAAGGGGGCAGGAAGCAAAAGAGCATCTTATTTACTGGCCATCCTGACAGATCTCGGCAAACGCTTAATCCTGCCTGGCTGCAACGGCCTTCCAGAAGATACCAGAACAGCCCTAGTCTCCAAGGACACCCGGTGGGCACTGGGGTGCAGCAGGTGGCCCCCAAATTAAGCAGGCTTGGAAACTTCATGGGGGTCCCTGGATGTTTGGCTGCGTAGTTTATCCTAAGAGTATTATTTCAACCTTGGCAGCTTTTAAGATGCGTGGACTTCAACTCCCAGAATTCCCCAGCCAGCTAGGCTGGCTGGGGAATTCTGGGAGTTGAAGTCCACGCATCTTAAAAGCTGCCAAGGTTGAGAAACATTACAATAATTGTGGGGAGAAGCTGACACGCTCCGTCAGAGGAAAGAGGGAAGCCTGCGTGATGCACCCTGGCAGGAATTCTCACCTGCCACTTAAAATCAGAATATTTTTTTTTTTCTTGCTTCATTCTGTGCAAGCAGCAATCTCCGTCCTTGGCTTCCTCTTCTCCTGGGGGGGGGGAAGGAAATGACATCACCTGTTCCGCTCTGACACACACAGATGACAGTTTGTGTCCTTTACTTGAGGTCCCCATGCAGGCAGCGACACGGGTAGTCCTCTGCTTGTGGCCACCGTGGGGCCCAAAGTTTATGTTGCTAAGCGAGACCGTTTTGTTAAATTTGGCTCCTTTTCATATACTTTTCTTCCCTCGGTTGTTAAACGAATCACTGCAGTTGTTAAAGTTAGCCACGTGGTTGTTAAGTGAATCCGGCTTCCCCATTGACTTTGCTTGTCAGAAGGGGCACCACCCGGGACACTGCGACCGTCATAAACACGAGTCAGTTGCCAAGCGTCCGAATTTTGACCGTTGGGTCGTAAGTGTGAAAAAACGGTCGTAAGCCACTGTTTTCACTGCCTTTGAACGGTCCTTAAATGAACTGATGTACGTTGAGGACTACCTGTACAGGTGGGCCTGCTAGGGACAGCCAAAGGGCTGGATGTGGCCCGGGGGGGGGGCGTGTAAAATGCCCAGGTCTGCTGTAGAAGCAAGCCGGGATGTGTGAATTGAAAAGATGGCTTGTTGGTAGTGCACAAATCCTGGCATGCAAGGATGCTGGAGCTTAGCTAGTACCTGGCCTGGTTCCTGGGTGGGTGGGTAGATGGGCAACCAAACCTGGTGCCCCCTGCATTTCTGGAAGGGCTGGTGGCACTGAGGCCATTCCTGCTACCCCCGCCCGTCCATTTTTCCTTGACCGATTAGCTGTCTATTTGTAGCTCTTATCCTTGTCTCTGAGCTGGGCTAATGGACTTATCCTACCCAAATCCCCTTGAGGTAGGGCGTAATCCTCTCTCCCTGAGGTGGGCCTGGGGGGCACTGACCAGGGCCTGGGGGAGCATCTTCTGGCCAGGATCCAGCAG
>NW_015407012.1:0-2401 GCF_001527695.2 Protobothrops mucrosquamatus
TTAGCTGTTGGCTACAATTGCTTTGTGAATACAACAACAAGAACTGCTAACTCGGTAAGATTACAAAATTACGAAGAACATTAGTGTTATCCAAGTTTTATGTATGTGTTATGGCACTGACTTTAATGAATTCACTTGAGCTGTATTAAGTTCTTCACTTAAGCTGAAAATACTTATACAGTTGGGCACAGAAGAAAAATGTAGGCAGTGATATCAAACAGGAAATTAATAACAAAAAATATAGACTTTGCTAAAGATATGAAAGATTTGGTGTATAAACCACAATGTGTGGTTATGGTCATGCCTTCTGATATGATGTCAGCTAGCATTTACAAATTGATAAGTACCGTATGTTCCAGATACAGAATAAGCACCTTCTGCAGCAGTAGAAGCACATAGATTATCTGTTTCCCAAATTGAAATAGTACTATTTGTGAAAGTGTACTATATTTTATCTCTTTCCATTCTTCAAAGTTGGTAGTTTAAAGATGGGAATACAAGTAGTCCTTGGGTTACGGCAGTCATTCAACAACTGTTCAAAATTACAAGGGCACTGAATGTGGGGGACTTACAACCAACCCTCAAAGTTCTATCCATAGCAGCATCCTTGCATCACGTGATCATGATTCATGTGCTTGGCAACCTGTTCACAATTGTGGCATCCCATAGTCACATTTGTGACCTTCCTTGCCAACTTCCCACAAGCAAAATGGAAAAGTTGGCAGGAGGTTGCCAGACACTCCTGCTTCAGCCGCTTTTTCACATCCCCACACTCCATTACAACTACCCATGGAAACCATCCACCCTCTTGTAATCCCCTAGCACAGGGGTAGGCAACTTTGGCTCTTTTATGACTCGTGGACTTCAACTCCCAGAATTCCTGAGCCAGCATGGCTGACTGAGGAATTCTGGGAGTTGAACTCCACGAATCATAAAATAGCCAAGGTTGCTTACCCTTGTCCTAGCACCTTCCTGCAGCACTTCCCTACAGATGCTCCATAATGCCTGCCGGCAACACACACACACACCAATAGGTCTTACTCCTCAGCCTGCTTGCCTGAGACTCCCACCTCCCATGTCATGAACATGTAAAGTCCTCATGTAGTCCTGGGGTTATGACAGCAACTGGAACTGCTGGGATTGCTATTGCCATGGAATGTGCTATGGAATGTTGTTACATGACATTGTGATTTACGACTGCATCCCTTAACAAATTCCAGTCCCAGTTGTCGTCATAACCCGAAGACCATCAGATGAGCCTCCAAATGCTAATCTCCTGGCCCAGATTTCATTCTCATTCCAATGTTATTTAACATGTTCTCAATAATAACTAGAAGTTTTAAAAAGACAAGAAAATAAATATTGAAAAGTAAAAATATGTAATGGCAAAATAAGAATATTAATCAGATATATTTATCTGATATCTTGTAATGTTATCCAGGTAGTTATAAATCTATCATCTCACGTTAAAACACGTGTTCTCTTAATTCTACATTATTGCACATCCTTTAATATAATAGCATCTTGGTTAATATAGTTTGGTCTTCAGATTTGACCCATAAGAAAAAAAAGAGAGAGGTGGGGAGAAAGAGCAATGGTAGATATCGATTAGTGTAGATATAAATAATTGGAATTTTAATATAGGTCAGCTTTATTTAATGAGTTTATAATTAAAACTCTCATCACATGTTTTATTAAATGTGTAATTTATCAGAAATGATCTTTTATGTGGTCTACATTTACTGAACCTGAGGTTTATATTACCTACCCAAGGCATTTGTGACAAGGCAGATTATAAATATAGCACACACTTGTATCTCTCAAAAACTAAAGTTTCATCAAGTGCAACTCTCTATAACATTTTTTAGAAATGTTAAATGACTATAATGTTCATGTCTTTTAAAAACTGCAATAAAGTATTAAATCTGATATTTTCTCTTATAGAAATTAAGAGGACAGACAGAAGCACTTTATATCTTAACCAAATGCAATAACACACGTTTTGAATTCATATTTACAAATGTGATTCCTGGGAGCCCCAGACTTTTTGCTTCTGTTATTTCTGTTCACAGGTATTTAAGTTTTTTTTAAGTTTTATGTAGAAACACAAAAGACTCACTAAAACAGCCCTAACAAAATTAGTTAATTGCATGTGGTACATAAGGTTTCAGAAATTGTGCTGTGCTTATTTGAAATATACATGCTTCAGGCCGGGGCACAGCACGGAAACGGCATTGGTCGCGTTGGTTAATGATCTCTGGAGGGCCCGGGACAGAGGGTATTCCTCTGTCCTTGTTCTTTTGGACCTCTCAGCGGCTTTTGATACCGTAGACCACGGTATCATGCTGCGGCGTCTCGGTGAGTTAGGAGTGGGAGGCACCGTTAAGCGGTGGTTCTCCTC
>NW_015407013.1:0-2401 GCF_001527695.2 Protobothrops mucrosquamatus
GGGGGGGGGGGGGGGGTGTCGGTGGTGCGGGCTTCCAGGAGCCCTGGACAGCAGAGGTCAAATGCCCAGCCTGGCCCTCGAGCACCCGCAGCACCAAGCCCAGCCCCACTTCCCCAAGAGGGCGCCCAGCTGTACTTACCTCCTCAAGGCTGCTGCTGCTGTACTTGCTCTTCTTATCCAGTTTGCTCATGATGGGTACGAGGGCAAAGTCAGAGGGAGGCCCATTCCCTCTCCATGGGAAGAGACCCGGCTTTGTATCCAAAGCTTCCTTAGCAATAAGATGGGAGACCCCCAGGATAGACCAGGAGGAGGGGGCAAGGGTTAGGGTTAGGGGAAAGGGCAGCAGGGCAGGACTAAGGCAGGACTTCCCTCAGACCCTCCCTCTCCTTCTTTCCTTCTTTCCTTCCTTCCTTCCTAAGTACAGAATGGTGGGAAAATATTTGAGATGAGGGAGAGAAAAAAACAGGCCAGGGCCAAGGCAGTGGGGGCCGTTCCCTCATTGTTTCCAGGATGGCTTCGCGGGCCACATGAAACCACTTCGCGGGCCGCATCTGGCCCCCGGGCCTTGTGTTTGACATGTCTGCCTTAAAGCCACAGTTGGCTGCACTAGGGTTGAAATGAGTGGCAGTGTTGGGATGTAAAATCTGCCATGCTTTGCAGCCCACAGGGGTGTCTGTAGGGCGCAGTCAAAAAGGTGCAGATGACAATCATTTCAATGCAACCGAAGCTCTGTCATCTTGACAATGGACACCATTGGCTGCTCATGTTGGCAGTAGCAGAGTCAGGGACTGTTGGGAGATTATAAGCCCCTGGCCTCCTGTTTACCTTGGGCTAGTATTGTGCACGCCCCATTCCCTTGTATCTAGGGCTTTCTCCACTAGCCAGGGTTACCAGATGTTTGGCATATTATTACGTGGCATGGGGCTAGGTTACCTATGGAGCTGTCTTCATCCCGTTACGGATAGTCCTCAACTTATGACCACAATTAAGTTACCTATGGAGCTGTCTTCATCCCGTTACGGATAGTCCTCAACTTATGACCACAATTAAGCCCAAAATTTCTGTTGCTAAGTGAGACAGATTAATTTTGCCTCATTTTACGCCGTTCTTGCCATAGCTGTTAAGTGAATCACTGCGGTAGTTAAGTTAGTAACACAATTGTTACTAACAACCTTCGACCTTCTGATAAGCAAAGTCAATGGGGAAGCCAGATTTACGTAACAACCATGTTGCTAGCTTAACAATTGCAGTGATTCACTTAACAACTGTGGCAAGAAAGGGCGCAAAACTCTCTTGTGACTCTACCATGGTCATAAATCAAGGACTACCTGTAGTTGAAGTCCATGCATCTTAAAGCCACCAAGATGAGAAATACTGCTTTATAGTCTTCCAGATGCCATCATGGTGGGATCCACACAGATCTCAGGGGGAATCTTATTCCAAAGGGCACTACAACACTACAACAAAGAAAATGCACTTCCTGGGGCTTCCTAGATGACATGATGTAATGGAAGGGACCCAAAACATGTCTACTGTGTTGATTCTCACTGGCTGGCAGAAACCCCATGATATAAGCAGTCCCTCAAATAACCCTGCCCTATGCCATGTAGGATTTTAGAAATGACCAACTTCTTGAATCACACCTAAAATGCACACTTGGGAAAGTCCATCATTGCTAGCAGTCTTCCAATATCTGAGGGGCTGCCACAAAGAACGGGGTCAACCTATTCTCCAAAGCACCTGAAGGCAGAACAAGAAGTAATGGATGAAAACTAATCAAGAAGAGAAGCAACCTAGAACTGAGGAGAAATTTCCTGACAAAACAATTTATCAGTGGAATGACTAGCCTCCAGACACTCCAACACTGGAGGTTTTTAGGAAGAGATTGGACAACCATCTGTATGAAATGATATAGGGTTTCCATCTTGAGCAGGGGGTTGGACTAGAAGACCTCCAAGGTCCCTTCCAACTCGGTTGTTCTATTAAATCCAGATATCCTTTCTTACAGATGGGACTTCTAAAACAAAATTTATCAACCCCAAGGGTGAATAGAGGGCCAACTCCAAACCAGCCGATTCTGAGAGACAATTCAGGAGTTCTCTGCACTTCCTTAGCTTTCTGACTGTATTTTGCCGGTCAGTGATGGATTCTCCCTGGGTTTCCAAGTTGATTTATGGATCTTTGTTACACAAATTTCACCCTCCCCCCTTCTTTCTGGTACCTTGCTACAGCCATTAGTCATCATCCGTCTAAATGAAGAAGGGATCCTGGTTAATAAGCCTGATGGGAAGTTATTGAGAACTTCTCTGGGGCTGCTCTTTGTTTTCAGGATAAAGAAAATAAAAAGAGAGAGGAATTGTTGCAGTTCAAGAGAAAGAGAGAGAAAAAGAGCCAAACGAAA
>NW_015407014.1:0-2401 GCF_001527695.2 Protobothrops mucrosquamatus
GCAAGGATTAACCACGAGAATTAATCCTCTAGACTAACCGTCCAGAAATAAACAGCAACTCAATCAAGGAATGACACCCCGAGACAAATAAACAGTAAACAACAGCCAAGAACAACCCTGCTGATCTTTTTGATTGTTTCTTTTGAATGGCGTGTAGACGTTACTGCTCTCCCTGTGCCCGTTGATGGCCGGTTGGTTTGAGTGCCAGGCATCCAGGGATTCTCGTATCATTTTGACGGACTTGGCTTGGTTTAGGATGCTCAGAGTTCCCCAGCTGAAATGAGGGCGAATTCTGTCCACGTGAAATTAAAAAAGAGTTTTCATCCCGGCTGCTACTTGGTGTCCACGGATCAAAGGGGAGCCTCTTTGCCCGACACTAAGCAGAGCAGATGGGGTGGAGGAGGAGGAGAAGGAACATCAGGTCCTGGATTTGTTCTCCTGTAGGAGAATTGCCTCTCTCCCGGTCTGGCGGCCTTCTGGATTTTTACAAAATCCAGTCCTTTTTGATTTCAAACATCCACGTGGGACGAGATCCCAGCCTCTTGCTTCTTTTCTTTATCTTCTGCTTATCTTATCTTTTCTTCTTTGGATGTTCTTATTGCCACTCTTGTTGTGCGGATCCCTGCCGGGCTGGCGTGTGTCACTCATAAGGTTCTTTGTGGTTTGCAGGCGCTGGCCTTGATAGAGCTCTACAACGCCCCCGAGGGCCGTTACAAGCAGGACGTGTATCTCCTGCCCAAGAAAATGGGTAAGTGGGGTGGGTGGGCACGGGACTCCCCCTCGGGAAGACCCTCCGTACAAATACATCACCGTGGCTGCTTTGAACAGGCTCTTGGACAGGTGGGGGAGATTGTGTGCGTTTGTGTGTGCGCGTGTGTTCTTGGGTGTGTGTGTTTGTGTGACCAGGAGCTTGGTTGGGGCTTAGGCTGCCTCCCCCCCCTCCTCCCCTTTTCTGCTCTCACCACCCTCCTTCCCCCCTTGCAGACGAGTACGTGGCGAGCCTTCACCTGCCCACCTTTGACGCCCACCTGACGGAGCTGTCCGACGAGCAGGCGAAATACCTGGGGCTGAACAAAAACGGCCCTTTTAAACCCAACTATTACAGGTACTTCCTCTTAATGGGAATAGGAATAATATTCTTGTTTTTTGCAAAAGGTACACTTTAAAAAAAACAAAAACGGGCCCTTTAAACCCAACTAGTACAGCTACTTCCTCTTGATGTTCATAGGAATAATATTCTTGTTTTTTGCAAAATGTACACTTTAAAAACAAACAAACAAACAAACAAAAACGGGCCTTTTAAACCCAACTATTACAGGGATTTCCTCTCGATGTTCATAGGAATAATATTCTTGTTTTTTGCAAAATGTACACTTTAAAAACAAACAAACAAACAAACAAAAACGGGCCTTTTAAACCCAACTATTACAGGGATTTCCTCTCGATGTTCATAGGAATAATATTCTTGTTATTTTGCAAAAAGTACACTTAAAAAAAAAACAGAAAAACAAAAACGAGCCCTTTAAACCCAACTATTACAGCTACTTCCTCTTGATGTTCATAAGAATAATATTCCTGGATTTTGCAAAAAGTACACTTTAAAAAAAACAAAACAAAAAAAAAACCCTGACCAAAACCAACAATCCCAAAAAAAGATAAAGAGGAAAGAGAAAGTGATGAGAATTCCAGGCAGTCCTCGACTTTACGACGGTTCATTTAGCGACCGTTCAAAGTTACAGCGGCACTGGAAAAAGGGGCTTAGGACCGTTTTTTCACACGACCGTTGCAGCCTCTCACGTGATCCAAATTCAGACACTCGGCAACTGACTCGTATTTATGACGGTCGCGGCGTCCCGGGATCACGGGATCCCCTTTTGCGACCTTCTGACAAGCAAAGTCAATGGAGGGGGGCCCGATTCACTTAACGACCGTGTTGCTAACTTAACAGATGCAGAGATTCCCTTAACGGTGGCAGGAAAGGTCGTAAAACTCATTTTTAAAATACGTCTCACTTAACGACAGAAATTTGGGGCTGAATTTTGGTCGTTAAGTCGAGGACCCCCTGTAGAATTGCCAAAAAGAGAAAAGAAAGGAAGAAAAAAAACCAAAAATACGTAACGAAGAATGATTTCAGCTTTTTTCTTCTGGGATATAAAAAGGCCCTTGTGTTCAATTCTTTAGTTTAAAGGTAGTCCTCGACTTACAGCCGTTCGTTTAGCGACGGTTTGACGTTACGACACGCTGAAAGACGTAACTGAGAGAACCGGTTTCCTCACTTAACCTCCGTCGCTTTGATCCCCACGGTCATTTAAAACTTGGAAATTATAGACATTTAATTTAAATATTAATGGGAAACTAAAAATCGGGAAAAACCAATTAGGACGTTGACAGCCTACAAAGA
>NW_015407015.1:0-2401 GCF_001527695.2 Protobothrops mucrosquamatus
AAGGAGGATTTTATTTAGGGACGATTTTAAGTATAATTTTAATTGGAACACAGCTTCGAATATTTGGTTTTTAATTTGGTTTTAGAGGGGTTTTTATTTTTATTTTTTATTTTTATTGATATGTGTATCTGTTTTAATATGCTGTGCACCGCCCTGAGTCCTGCGGGAGAAGGGCGGTATAGAAATTAAATTAATAAAATAAATTAATAAAATAAACTCCCAGAATTCCACAGCCAGCATTGCTGGCTGTGGAATTCTGGGAGTTGAAGTCCACATGCCTTAAAATTGTCAAGGTTGAGAAACACTGACTTAGATGAAGGAATTGAAGAGGAACTCATCAAAGTTGCAGATGACACCAAACTGGCAGGAATAGCCAATACCCCAGAAGACAAACTCAGAATCCAATAAGATCTTGATAAACTTGAACAATGGGCCCTATCCAACAAAATACTGACTAAAATATCTATATGGGCAAGTTTCCAATCCAACTTGTACTGATAAACCCATATAATTCCCTGCTGGAGAAGCAAATAACATCTGATATATGGGCTCGGTCCCCAATATCTCTCTATAGTAAGCTTAGACAAAACCTAGAATGCATCTGTTATCTAATGCCCTCCAGAACGGTGCTATTTTGACTGTCTTAAGTAAGAGCACCAGGGAATGGGCCATCTGAATTTCCAGGAATAAGAAATATAACAAGGACAGGAAGTGCACTGAAAAACATTGTTTTATAGATCAAATGCAGAATGCACAAGGTAAAGTAGTTGCTTTTAAAATGTCCTCTGTGCATTCTCATGCTAAAAATCCTGTTGCCACAGCTGGCGCAGGTTTGCAAAGAGGAAACATTTCTATGCATACGTATACAGAGAGCGGCAAGATGTCGGCGTTACCTTATCGGTTAATTTTAAATTCACCCCAGCCATGAGGATCAACTCGGCAATATCTTGCCTCCCGTGCTCTGCAGCAATATGAAGAGGACTCTGTTGCCTCTGGAAGCAAAAAAGGGAAATCAGGAATCAGCACTGCAAAGAATTTGGGAGAAGCAGCCCTTCCTTAGCAATGAGATAAATAGTTTTTGGAAACTAGTAAAAAAAACTTCCTGGGGCCTCAAGGAGGCGTTCTTTTCCATCCTTGCCACCTCACGGGGACAAAAAGCTCCAGCAGGAAGGAGCCAACTGAATCAAAGGGATAGATTGCATATATGTTAATGGTTTTAAATATGTTGTGCGCCGCCCTGAGTCCCTGTGGGAGAAGGGCGGCATATAAATTAAATTAAATAAATAAATAAATAGATAAGAGATTATTATGATAAGATAATTGTTATTGTCATTTTTCTGGTTACACAATAGCATACGTTAAAGTGAAATTCCGATGTCCACTTTCGAAAGAAAAGGGGGGGGGGAGCCACCCACCAAAGAATATCACCACCATCCAAATATAATAACAGCAGTAGCAGCCAAAAGTGTCCAGTTATACAAAATGACAGCAAAACTTGCACACACATACACGCACACACATAAATATCAATTTTAATCACAATCCATCTTGGATACATAGTGGAAAAAGCTTGTTACGTGCCCCCCCCCAATGCCAGCTCCCAACCCTTGCTGAATTTCACCCCAGAAATAGTGATAAGCCCCTTCAACAATTCCTTGGATTTTGGGGCAGCTGCCTGAACTCAAAGGGAATTTTTCCCTAGCAGACAAAAAGAATTATAGGTATAAGTATCTATCTATCTCTCTATCTCTCTAGCTATCTATCTAATCTATCTATCTATCTATCTATCTATCTATCTATCTATCTATCTATCTATCTATCCATCCATCCATCCATCCATCCATCCATCCATCCATCCATCCATCCATCCATCCATCCATCCATCCATCTATCTATCTATCCATTCATGTATTTATCCATTTGTATTTCGCATTTATGAACTGCCCATCTCCCTCAAAGAAAGATATCTTATTTAGGGATGTAATTAATTAATTAATATCCCACCTTTATTATTTTTATAAATAACTCAAGGTACACCACAACTCTGTGAGGTGAATTGGGCGAAGAGAGAGTGACTGGCCCAAAGTCACCCAGCCAGCTTTTATGCCCAAGGCGAGACTAGAACTCACCGCCAGCCAGTGATTGGCCCAAAGTCACCCAACGGGCTTTCACAGCTGAGGCAAGGCTAGAACTCACCATCTCCTGGTTTCTACCTGATGCCTTAACTGCTAAACAAAGAATTCCAGCAAGTTAATTTAATTTTCAGTTTACAGCCAATACATATGGCTCCAGGAATTTTGACCCAAACAATGCCATCTACCAAGACCCCAGAAGTGCCCTTTCTCTGTCATGGCATCTGTCTTCAGGAATTTGAAAAAAAAAAGTCTTACATTATCCAGGA
>NW_015407016.1:0-2401 GCF_001527695.2 Protobothrops mucrosquamatus
CCCCCCCCCCCCGAGAGCAGAGCCAGGAGCGGAAGAGTTGCTGGGAAGCCTCCAGTGCAGTTGGTCAATGTGACGTTGGATCACGCGACTATCGTCCAAGGCCATTTCGTATGACAACAGCCCAGAGACCTTGCATACCACTGCTGTGACCCAGAGATGTCCAGGTCCATAGTTCCTTGCCCAGACCAGATCTCCCACCTGTAGTCTCCTAGGTGCCCGCGGCTGTGACACCTGTGAGGCCACCCGGTCTGGGTGCAACCTGTCCAGTTTAGTGATGAGGCAGCGACCCCAGCGGAGTTCTGCTGGGCTCTTCCCAGTAGCTGTGCATGGTGTGGTGCGGTGGCAAAGAAGAAAGTCCGCCAACCTGTGATGCCAGTTTCCGTGAGTGATCCTCTTTAAGGCATCCTTGGTTGTGTGCACCATCCGTTCAGCCTGGCCGTTGGAAGCTGGATGGAACGGTGCAGATGTGGCATGCCGGATCGTGTTGGCCTGGAGGAAAGCCTTAAACTCAAACGAGGTGAATTGGGGCCCGTTGTCGGAGACAAGGACATCTGGAAGTCCATGTCAGGCGAAGATCCCTCTCAGCACCTGGATGGTCCTAGCAGTAGTAGTGGAGGAGACAGGCACGACCTCTAGCCACTTGGAATGGCTGTCCACGAGGAGTAAGAAGAATTGCCCCTGAAAGGGGCCAGCATAGTCGATATGGACCCTCGACCAAGGGGTATGAGTCTCCTCCCACCTATGAACTGGAGCCTGGGGCATCTCAGGCCTCGACTGTTGACAAACAGTGCACCCGTGGACCTGGGCCTCGATGTCTTTATCGAGCCCAGGCCACCAAAGATGGCTGCGCTCTAACGCCTCATCCGGACTATTCCCGGATGTCCCTCATGCAGAGACTGCAGGACTCTAGTCCTCAATGAGGTTGGGATTACCACCCGGCTACCCCATAGGACACACCCCTTGAAGGTGGAAAACTCGTGCTTCCTCTGCCAGAAGCTCTGGTATTCTGAGCCTGGACATGTGTCAGGCCACCCAGACAACACCCATGTCAGCACGCGTGTTAGCGTGTGATCGGTGGCTGTTTCTGCAGCCACGTCCCTAGCATTGAGGGGAGATTCAGGCAAGTCCTGAATGGACAGGATGCGGTTGGCAGGTGCCGGATCTGCCTCTACCTGCTGTAATTTCAACCTGCTGAGGCCATCTGCGTGGCCCATGTCTTTGCCTGGCTTGTGAACCAGTGTATGGTCATATGCAGACAGGAAGATAGACCACCTCAGCATTCGTGGGGATATTATGTGTGGGGTTTGTTTGTTCGTTGTGAACAACCCCAGCAGTGGCTTATGGTCTGTAAAGACCGTGAAATGGGGGCCATATACGAAGTCATGGAACTTCTTTATGCCAGCCACTATGGCTAAGGCTTCCCTATCTATCTGTGTGTTATTGCGTTCAGCTGATGATAGGGTTCTAGAGTAGTATGCTATTGGGACTTGCATCCCATCAGCCTTCAAGTGGCTTAACACAGCCCCAATCCCATAAGGGGACGCATCACAGGCGATGTACACCGGCAAGTTCTCATTAAAATGCGCTAGGGCCGCATTTGAAGAGAGCAAGGCCTTGACCTCTTTGAAACTCTTTTCATGTACTTGTGTCCACTGCCAAGGGGCCTGTTTGTCTAAGAGCCGGTGTAACGGCTCAGCCACTGCAGCCTTGTGGGGAAGGAATGTATGGTAGAAGTTTAACAGTCCCAGAAAGGCCTGAAGTTCGCCCTTGGATTTGGGACTTGGGGCCTGCTGAATTGCTTGCAGCTTGGATTCAGCAGGGTGGATGCCCTGAGCATCAATGCGGAATCCTAAAAACTCCGTGGAGGTAACCCCGATCTTGCACTTGTCTTGCTTAAGCTTCAGCCCCGCTTGGCGGAAACGTAGCAAAACGGCTCTCAGCCTTTCGGCTAAATTGTCAGATGAGTCCCCAGCGATGAGGACATCGTCAAAGTACGGGCAAACGCCAGGGATATTTCAGAGCGTTCGCTCCATTACACTCTGGAAAATGTCAGGGGCCACGTTTACTCCAAATTGCAATCTTTTTATTATTATTATTATTATTATTATTATTATTATTATTATTATTATTATTATTATTATTATTATTATTATTATTATTATTATTATTATTATTATTATTATTATTATTATTATAATAATAATATTTAAATTTATATCCCGCCCTTCTCCTCGCGGACTCAGGGCGGCTGACAATCAATTAAAATACATAAATGACAATACAGATTTAAAATTAATTAAAAAGAAATATTTTAAACATAGTCCAATTAAAATATAATTAAAACCCCTCTAAAAATTACCCTAGGCCAGTCCTGCAAGCTGGAATAACCAAGTCTTAAGGG
>NW_015407017.1:0-2401 GCF_001527695.2 Protobothrops mucrosquamatus
TGGAACCTAAGCAGGGCTTGGTCAGGAGAAGGATAGGAAATTACCAGAGAATATAGGCTAGGTTAGGAAATCAGAAAATCTTCCCAGAAGGTGGCAGTGGCAAATCATTTCACTCTTATTGCCAAGAAAATTACATGGATGAAAATTACATAAAATCAAGAATTAAGTTTGACTTCTAGAGATTTTTTTTTAAATGATATCAGGGTGGGAAAACAATGTACTAAACGAAAGTATATATGTTTATGTAATATAGGCAGCCCTATAAATTGTTCAAATAAATAAATGTTTCCCTATTATAAGTTGTATGCATCTTTCAATACAATAACTGTCCAAATGCACATTTGGCCTTCTTCATGATGATTGGTTTTGACAGTTAGCGTAAGCAAGCTCTATGGTGCGTGAACAGAGCACTGAAAGTGAGCATAGCTTACTGTTAGTGTCTCCCCCAAGGTCCTGGAAAATTAAAGTAAACACCTGAAAGCAAGGAAAACCTTGCCAGAGGCAAACTGTCCATTTGCTCCCCCCGCCCTCATAGGAATCAAAAGCAGCAGCTCGGTGACACAGTATGTGTGGCCCTTGACAAAGGCCCCTCGTTCATTTTTCCTAGCATCTCCAGGAAAGGAAGAAATGCGGCATCCATCTGAGACCTTGGCTAGCTACAGTAACTAAGGATAGTCAGAGTAAACACCACTGGATCAGATCAAGTTGGACTTCAAAGAAGGCAGATGTAGTCGTGATTTATTTAGTATAAAATAACTGATAGTCAAAAAAGTATAGAAATACCTTAACATTTTATTTTCCCCTATGAAGGTTTATGGATCTCTAGATTTTCTGTTATTACAATAAAAAATACAGAGATTTGCATCTCCTAGTAACACCTTTGTATCAGCCTAAGTGATAGGCATACCTTACACTATTCAATCTAGTGATATATTTTTTCAGTATCATCTTGCTGGTTCTATATAAACAACTTTAAATACACCTTTGGGATATCTCCAGGAGGATCCACATCCTTTAAGCTGTGCTAATAATCAGTTCCAGGAGGGTTGCAACTTGCACCTAACATTTCAATAAAATCCTGGGAGCAACACCTTTAAACCTGAAAAGAATTATGGCTAAAAAGAGAAATGGGGCATGTTTGTTTGTGAAAAAAAAACCCATCATAAAATTAGCTCCCTTCTTTCACTGGATAGAGGTATTTAAAATCACAGAAGTTGCTTTGAGTGAAAAATTTACTATGACAAATTTTGAAATCCCTGCAATGAGGATAAGAATGTTTAAATTTGATCACAAATTAACCATATTAAGAATTTTTTTGTAGATTTTCCCCCTAGGTTAGCTATACAAATTGATATACTTAATGTATATGGATGTTTAAAATGGTATGGATGTTTGCCATGTATTCCCATGTGTGTTTCCAAATATTTCTTTTTTTTTCTTTTTAATTTGCTTTTTAGTCTTGTTTTTGGTTTATCTGTTAATTAGTTTTGGTTTTTAGGTTTTGTTTAATAAAAAAGTAAATATATTATATACAGAAACACATGAATGATTCATTTGTTGTTTATAATCTTATATATCAGAGATGCACGATTGCTAAGGGAATTTCCATCTCAGTCAACACGGTGTTGTAATGTTTGGTGTGACAGTAGAATAAATTATTAAATACAGTACATGTGTAATAAGATTAAACATATCTAACTGCATTATTGCGATGCACATTGATGGTTAACAATAATACAGTTAATGTAACTTTTGTCTTATAATACAAAAATCGCTGGTTTGTTAACAAGAAATTGTTTGAGAATCAGTTTGATGTAATGATTAAGGTGAAACTGGGATGTTCTGAATTCTGGGCATGAATGTGGGTTGACTGAATCCTGGCCAGTCACTGTCTCTCAGCCTAATCCATTTCACAAGGTGGATATTGTGGGGAAAATGGGAGGAGGAGTATTATACATGCTGTCTTGACTTGGGCAAAAGAAAGGTGAAATAAAAATACATTACTTTAAAATTTTATCCACTGTCATCTATTTCCTTCATCTGGCCTTGGCTTCTTTTGGGTGAGTGTCCCCAGCAAGCCATTCAAATAATGTTGGAACCAAAGGCCACATGTAGGATAGGTTTCCCATCCATCCAGGTTTTTCTCAGGCATATCCTATTTTAAAACCTCCAATATTCTATTCATCTGGGAATCCAACATCCGGAACGAACTACCCCCCGAGATCCGGATGATTCCGGATCTCCTTACTTTCCGCCGCGCCCTCAAGACATGGCTTTTCCAGCAAGCGGGCCTGACCTAGGGAGGATTTTAGGTAGGGATGATTTTAAAAGTAATTTTAATCGGAAACACAGCTGGCAATATTTGGTTTTTAATTCGGCTTTTATTGGGGTTTATATTTTT
>NW_015407018.1:0-2401 GCF_001527695.2 Protobothrops mucrosquamatus
TAGGGCTTTTGCCAAAACTGAATCTACGAGAGAAATTGTTAAACCATTTACGGATTTAGATTTGAATGTTTAAAATATTGAAAAGCAATGTTGTTTTCCATATCTCATTGAAATGTATTCCTAGAGCACAAAATGACTGACCTGGTGATCTGTCTGTATATAGTTGAACTTTAGCCATTTTTAAATATCTACCTTTGGGGAAATTCTGTATTTCCATTTTTTGTGTGTTTTCTGATTCATACATGCACACATACATGACCATTCTCTATTTATCCCACTATTTTCTTTCAAAATAAGTAGGGTTTAGAAAAGGAGTAATAGTAAGCAAAAAAGAAAGGATGAAATAGACAGTAAGAAAAAGGCAAGAAAAAGAAATACCACCATTCATTATTCTATCAAGCTTGTTTCACCCTGTTTACTAATCTGCCTTGTGTTTTTTAAACTTTTCCCATTTCCCTTTTTTAGGATATAAATTCACCACAATTTTTTTGAACTTTCCATTCCTTTCAGTCCATGTATTTTTTCTTCATTTATCTCTTTTTGCAATTCGGCCTTCATTCATTCTATTTGCTCAAATCTCCTCATCATACTTTTTCTGTACTAATCACCAACTCTTGTATTTATTCAGCACCAATTCATTTTTTATTACATCTCTTCTTATTAACCATTATCCCATTCAAGTTTCATTCAACTTTTATGTTTCTTCAGATATTCCATTTCACACTGCCATCTCATTTGTATAACTGTCAATCACAGATTGTTGTGCTTTTTGAAATCTTGCAAGAAGTCACAAGTCCAGTCACATGAAATTCTCACTTAACAACACCATTGGCAACTGCAGAGATTGCTGTTGCTGACCAATATAGTCATGTGACATCATGCTTTATGACTCCATCACTTAGCAATGGAAATTATAGCCCCACTTACCATAGTTAAGCAAGAACTACCTGAAAATGCTGCAGTTAGAATTGCCATTTGCTGGAACTGTGTCATATTTGGGCCCTTTTTTAAAATTTTACCCATTGGTATGATATCATTACAAAATCGAATAATGGGATCTTGTACCAATCTATATAAATACAAATGTAAATGTTCGTTTGTTCAAAATCTTAAATCTCCAAAAGTTCTTCACCGATTGCTTTGAAATTTTGACACAACATTGCATTTGAATACGCGCGTGTTTCTATATACCTACTATTATATAGATGTCATACCTGTGACAGATAAAAACAAAAAAGGGCAAATCTTTAGAATTGTACGGTTTAGATCTAGACACGGATTGCTTCTCACATGGACAATTATATGTTGCGTGTTCTAGAGTCGGCAAACCAGACAATCTCTATATCTGCACAGACAATGAAACAACAAAAAATATTGTATACCCACAAGCATTGTGAAATTAAACATATTACAAACGTGCACTTTCTCTTTTCTTTCTTTTCCATTTAACCAGACTGAGCCACAGCAACGCATGGCCGGGTACACCTAGTAGAGAATAAAACACTATATTTTTGCTGAACAGTACAGTCTCTAATTTTGACAGCATTTTCATAAAATCGTAGAATCAAAGGGCTGGAAGGGATCTCAAAGGTCTTCTAGTCCAACCACTACTCAAGGCAGGAACCTTATACCATTCCAGTTAAATGGTTGTTCAGTCTATTTTTTAAAATCTCCAGTAATGGAGCTCTTATTTAAATATAAATAAAAATGAATAAAAAATAAGGTAAAAGAGATTTTACCTGAATCTCTCTCCGTGTGTCTATACATGTGTGGTGAGATAATTGTTTCCTAAGTCCTAGAGATACTGAAATTTATGTGATAACAGCTTCCTAACCAATCCTCCTATCAAATACTAATCTATTGCAAGCAATGTTTAGAGGTTTATTTGTATTTTAGAATTACCAAGAAAGTCAAAATCTCTGCTCATTTTGCTGTCTTTTGTATCATAAAATATATCATTAAGCAAATTACGTGGTTATTAACAAACCATGTGGTCATTAAGTGAATCCATTCTGAATGAATGGTTTTTTTGCTCGAAAACTGACAAAAAATTTTGAGGATAGATCATAAGTAACTTCTGGGCTCATTCATAATTTTGAATGGTTGTTAAGTAACTGATCATTAACTGAGGACTACCTGTAAATTAATAGTGATTAAAATAGTGATGGATTTTTAAGTAAAAGATGTAGCATACTGCTTCTTCTGAGCTATAGCATGAGTGCATTCATATTTACAGAGATGACAATGTGATACTTTAGATAATTTTTAATGTATGCTAAGCTCTCTATGAAAATTTTTATTTTCAATTTTTTTCCCTGCTAGTGGTATAGGAATCCAGACTACAACTTGTTTACTCCATATGTACAGCACCGCAGTAAAAATCCAAACCAGCCATTCTACA
>NW_015407019.1:0-2400 GCF_001527695.2 Protobothrops mucrosquamatus
AGCAATCTTTCCCCCACTACCCTTTCTTTGGGGAAGGGGCTGCCGCCGCCGCGAATGGAGAGCGTCTTCGTTTCCCTGCAATAATAGTCGATAGCCAAATTTATAATTAGCCTCAGGGAATTAATGAGCTCTACCTGGGGTACTAAACCAGGGCTTTTCAACCTTTTCACCCATTGTACCACTTTTAGGATAGGGCAACGTCCGAGTACCACCAGTCGCCTAGCAAGGTGTCAAAAACCTGATGACCCCCTCCCCCCAAAAAGGGAAAAAGTGATAAAGTACAGGTAGTCCTCGACTTACAACAGTTCGCTTAGTGACTGCTCGAAGTTACAATGGCACTGAAAAAAGTGCCCCCCAAGCCACAGCCGAGCAAGACACCTGCCTGCCCACCCGGCGGCGCTCTTCCTCCTGTCCGAGGTTTTCATTGTTGTGAGCATTTCTGTTGAGGATTGGCAGCGGGGGTGGGTTGGGGGGGTGTTTGGTTTTTATTCCCCCCCCCCCCCGTCTGCTGGGTGGTTGCAGCAGGTTTTGGTCACTTCACATGACCCTGGGACACTGTGACCGTCATAAATATGAATCAGTTGCCAAGCATCTGAATGTAAATCACAAGACCCTGGAGAGGCTGCAACATTCCGGCTGATCGGCGCTTCTTCTGGGCTCAGCGGAAGCGCCAGGATCAGCGCTGAGCTCCAGCTGGATCCTGGCGCTAATCCTGGCGCTTCCGCTGAGCCGACAGCCCCGAAGCGCTGATCAGCTGGAAAGCGGCACTGATCCTGGCGCTTCCGCTGAGCCCTGACAGCCCTGCAGCTCCAGCCGTCTCTCACTCAGGCTTGTGCGGTGCTGCCACCGGTTCAGCTCATTCCCCTCCCCCGCTACCACTTTTCTAGGATGGTCGCGTACCACCTGCCAGGTGCCAATGTACCACAGGTGGTACCCGTACCACTGGTTGAAAAGCCCTGTACTAAACCAAGACAGCAGCTTTAACTCTTTTGTTACTTGGCAGGTGAAGACGCGTTGCCCTGTCTGGTGTCAATCGGCACCTGCTGGGAAAGTAGATGTTGCCCTAAATTCAGGGGTCTTCAAACTTGGCCCTTTTACGAGTTGTGGACTTCAACTCCCAGAATTCCTCAGCTAGAATTCTGGGAGATTGAAGTCCACAACTCGTAAAAGGGCCAAGTTTGAAGACCCCTGCTCTAAATGAAGCTAGCAGAATTATGACCGGATGCCTTAAGCCAGGGGTCCCCAATCCCTGGTTTGCGGTCCAAGCCCGTTCAGAATCGGGCCGCGGAACTGGGGGGGGCGAGTGCACGGGCCCGCAAAGCTAGTGTATGAAAGTGGTGCACGTGCACAACCATCCCCTCTCCCCCCTACCTCGCCCGCCACCACCGCCGGTCCCTTCCAGCTCTACTCTATTCTATCCAGTCTATCCCTGAGTCGCACAAGGAGGAGGGGTCCTCCTCCAAGTCCCCCCCCCCGAACAACCTGGCTCTCCCCTCCAGACACCGGGACTCCCAGGGGTGCTTGAATCCCACCGAACCCCAAACCAAACCTTGCATTTTGCACACCAGGGAAAACGCGAAGCTAAATTGAAATATTTCCTTTTATTTATTTATTTAACAAACACTATCGTCTTGAATTCTGAAGAATGTGTGTTGAAAAGAAAGAAAGAAAGAAAGAAAGAAAGAAGTCCTTTGCTTTACAAACAAAAAGAAAACAAAAAAGGAGGGGGGGATAAGGAGAAGAAGCTGAAGGAAGAAGGGGGAGTAAGTTTTTTTTAAAAAAAAAATTAAACAACCAACAACGTATGTACAGACTGAAAAACTTGCTAAGGAGGGAAAGAGAGAGAGAGAGAGAGAGAAATAAAACAGAAAAAAAGGGAAGGGGGAATCGAGTTCAGAGGGAGAAACCATAGGGAAGAAGTTTAACGCACAATTAAATTAGAATACAAATACTGACAGAAGAAAATTCCTACGTCTTACTTGGTGGCCGTAGAAGCAGACTGCAATCTATACAAGAGAAATTCACTTCAGGCCCTTTTCCCCTGGGCCTGAGCAACAGTGTGTGATGTGTATTTTAAAACATAGCAAACATATTGCTTAACTTTTGAGATGTTTTGACTGTAAAAATATTAGCTGGTGGGGAGCCGGGGAAGGAAGGACAATGGAAAGGGACAGGAAGGTCCGAGAAAGGACTGGGTTTTCCCCCCCTTCCTTCATCAGTCTTCCTCATCTGGACTTTGGGAAAAAAGGAAGGAAGGAAGGAAGGAAGGAAGGAAGGAAGGAAGGGTGGGAGGAAGGGAAGGGAAGAGAAAAAAGGTGGGAGGGAGGAAGGGGAGGGAAGGAAAGAAAAAAGGGTGGGAGGGAGGAAGGGAAGGAGGGAAGAAAAGAAGGAAGGAAGGAA
>NW_015407020.1:0-2400 GCF_001527695.2 Protobothrops mucrosquamatus
AATGCTTGAATCCTGACTCAATAAGAAGAGTTACTTCAATAAAATTAGTACCAAGGAGTATATTTAACTAATAGAAGGAAACATTTTCTTCTGTCATTTAGGAAGGAAGGAAGGAAGGAAGGAAGGAAGGAAGGAAGGAAGGAAGGAAGGAAGGAAGGAAGGAAGGAAGGAAGGAAGGAAGGAAGGAAGGAAGGAAGGAAGGAAGGAAGGAAGGAAGGATAACAGAATAACAGGATTGGAATAGAAGATCTTCAAGGTCCCTTCCAACTCTATTATTCTGTTATCCTGCTCAAGCAGGAGACCCTCTACCATTCCAAACAAACGGCTGTCCAATCTCTTCTTAAAAAACTACTATCATCTACTAACAAAATGAAATTCAATGGTGAAAAAAGTAAGGTTCTACATTTAGGCAAGAAAAACCAAATGTGCAGGTATAGTATAAGGGGAACCCTGCTCAATAGTAGTAACTGTGAGAGGGATCTCGGAGTCCTAGTGGACAATCACTTAAATATGAGCCAGCAGTGTGCTGCAGCTGCCAAAAAAGCCAACACAGTGCTGGGCTGCATTAACAGAGGAATAGAATCAAGATCACGTGAAGTGTTAATACCACTTTACAATGCCTTGGTAAGGCCACACTTGAAATACTGCATCCAGTTTTGGTCACCACGATGTAAAAAAGATGTTGAGACTCTTAGAAAGAGTACAGAGAAGAGCAACAAAGATGATTAGGGGACTGGAGGCTAAAACATGTAAGGAACAGTTTCTGGACTGGGTATGTCTAGTTTAATGAAGAGAAGGATGAGGGGGGACATGATAGCAGTGTTCCAATTATCTCAGGGGCTGCCCCAAAGAAGAGGGAGTCAAGCTATTTGCCAAAGCGCCTGAAGACAGAACAAGAAGCAATGGATGGAAACTAATCAGGGAGAGAAGCAACCTAGAACTAAGGAGAAACTTCCTGACAGTTAGGACAATTAACCAGTAGAACAACCTGCCTCCAGATCATCTAGTGCCAACTAGATAAAATTCTGCCATTTCGGAATGATCCCTCCAACTTTATTACCAGCTTCACTGATCAATATCTTTAGGATTGTGAACACCTTGAAATTAAAAATGATATTATCCATATCTAGAAATGAAACTTCCAACATTTCTATGACAATTTTTTTTTTCTAACTTGAAAGCCCTACCAAAGAAATTCAGTTATGGTGGAGATTAAGAACTTTGGTTTCTGTTCAGATAACGACACTGTAGGTGTAAGAAGGTAGTTGCTTGTCATCTTTAGCAATATATTTCAAAAGACCTAGCATTCTGGAAAACGTCTTTTGTCAGGCGGGACAAAAAAAACATCTGAGAGAATGCATGTTGGAAAGAAATAATTACATTCAGTTTTTCTTCCCGAAGCCTTCTTTGTTTCTGTCCAAAACAAGTAGAGTTGGACGTTAATTCTGTCTTCTATTAGCGTGTCTCATTCTGCAGAAGCCCAACAATTTGTTTTCTGGATCTCTCATTCCATTGGAGCATGTGGGAGATCTTGGCGCAAATCTTGGTAAATTGAGTTATTTCTTTAGATTATATATCCAAAGGGGTTTTTTTTTCCCTCCTCTCCTCGGGCTGCCAGACAGGATGTATCCTATTATGTTTTTATCCACAAAATCTTGCTTATCTTTATAAGTGATTTATGGGGTACATTTTAGAAACTGAGACGAAAACTTTTTACGGATCAAATGCATGTTTGGGGAGAGAAGATATTTATTTTTCAAGGGTCCCCATCAAAGAGAATTATGCTTCATGAGTTCCACAGCATTTCATATTTTAAGTGCTCACTGGCCAAATTAATCCACTATATTACATAGGAAACTCTTTATCTGCAAGGAAGAAAATTAAACTATTTGTCATTTATTGGCGCTCCCGGCTTTCATCTCAGGAATGTAAAATTGGCAAATATGCCATCCTCAACAGAGCTTGGCAGATAACTAGAATACTAGACTTTTCAGATGTTTGGAGAAAACATAGCATTTCTGAAATTAAAAATGTTTAATGTTTATAGTGTTTTGCCTTAGGAAAAAAAGTATGATATTGTTTCCGTTGGCCTGAATTTGAAGGATTTGAAATGCTGCGGAGTGGTGGATATTGTTTCTCCTAATTACCACTTAATTTTCACTTTTGCTATTTCCAAACAAGTGTAAAAAAGGGAGAATGACGATGCAGTTAGGAGACAAATTATAACGCAGACCCATTTCTTAGCAGCGTGCAAAGCTTGTATTCAGATTAAAATTAAAAATGACAACTCAGCAATAGTTCCCTAAAATTTAATCAGCTTTATGGTAGAAGTTATTTACTTTATTATCTCCCTTGTTTTCTACAGCATTCTGCTCCATCTCATTGCCCACATGAGAATAT